>NW_007578759.1:248795-252123 GCF_000690725.1 Stegastes partitus
AGCGCTGTCACTAGTATGGATAATAATAATATGGATAATTGACCACAAACAAAGAAACTCTCAGGCTGCTTTTTTATACGATCCATAGTTTTGGCAAAACTTGAAATTTTAAAGGGCGTTTTTGTGGGCTGCTGGCTGCAGGTTTTTACTGTTTGCCATGACGGGGCTTTTGAACGGTGACACCAGATACCAAGCTTATGCCTGCAACCTACATCCAGGGGTCAAGCTAGCTAGTTAGCGGCGACTGAACTTTCAAAATAAAATACCGTGGTAAGCTGCTGTAACAGATGGTTGGATGGTGTCAGTCTCATACTGCGGCTTTGCTAACTTCAGCCATCACAGCAACAAGACCAACTCCAACCCGTAGTCTACCTCACTTTAATCTGAACCATTAAACCCAGTATCAAACCTGTGAGTGTCTGGCCCCATGTGAAACATCTTCTGACTTTCCCTAAACGACTTCACTCCCGAGTTGTTAAACAAAATGTATGTACAGCACACATAAACACATCTCTGCTCACATCAGTGAACAGAAATCAGCATCCTTGCATTCACTCACACAGACACAGCAGGCAACCATTTACAGTTTCCTGACCAACACTGCCCTCAGTAAGCGGCGCTGTGGACTTTCTCGTATCGTCGTCCTGACAAGCACTTGAGTTCAGTCACAGATTTATTACGCTACTGCAGAAATCTGGCATCAACATCAGAAGACAGACGGGTGCGAGATCCTCTGTGTTCTTGGGGTTCTCCAGTGGGAACCACCTTAAAGGAACTTAGTTCAACTGGGCTTAGAATGCTGCAAAAGTGTAGTGTGCTTGAAAAACAGTTAAAACCCATCTTTGAATCCTGCCTGGTGATTATGCTGTCTGGCTGGCTGAGGAGATGAGACAACCTCAACCAGCCGGATCTGAAGACATCAAGATGGGCAGTTGAGGGACTCATGCCAACACAGTGGGGAGTGTGTGTGTGTGTGTGTGTGTGTGTGTGTGTACTTCCCTACATGTGTGCTAGTTCTCCAGTCAGCCAGAGCCATTCTCTCCAGAAGATAATAAGGCCAACAGTTCACATTCCTCTTTGTCTCTAACTTTCTCTTTTGTCCGTCTGCTTTACTTTCTGTCTTCTTGGCCGGCGTTGCTGTCACATGGCCAGTGGGTGGGAGGAGCAGGACAGGGACAGACAGACATCCACAGAGTCTGCTTCTGCAAGATGGCTTCACAATGTGCACATGAAATCTGAAAACCCTTTAAAATCTGAAACTGAGTTTAAAAAACAGAGAATAAACTTTATTTTCTGTTGTTTTTTTTTTCAGTAGTTCTGGATCAAACTAAACACACATCAGGCCATCCATCCATCATCTCTACACCTTCATCCTCACCAGGGTCATGGGGGGCGGAGCCTATCCCAGCTGACTCAGGGTGAAGGCAGGTTCACCTGGACAGGTAACCAGTCTATCACAGGGCTACACTTAGAGACAGACAACCAAGCACACTCACATTCACACCTACGGACAATTTACAATCACCAATTAACCTCAGCATGTTTCTGGACTGTGGGAGGAAGCCGGAGAACCCGGACAGAACCCACGTTTAACTAGAAAGTCCAAACTCAATCAGCAAAAGCTGAGAAGTGTGTGAGTCCGGGTGAGTGAAATGTCAGCCATGTTGAGGCTCTGTCTGGTTTCAGATAGAAAGCCAACTGAAGCTTTACTGTATGTTTTGCTGTAGCTGTAGTGAACATGTTTCTGTAGAACCTCCCATCACAGCCCGAGATGGGACAGAAACCAACAGCTGTCTGGTTTTTTACTTCCACTAACAGCTCCTCTAATAGTACTTTCAAATGCTTTTTCTTTCCAGAGTTAAATCTAAATAATTAGTATATGAAAGGTCACCAGAGGGTGAACAGTTTTGGTTCTGTCTTTGATAATGAGACAGATTATTCTGATCAGGTTGTTTGTTGTGAGCAGGCGGATCTCTCCGTCTGTGCTCTCGTCTTCTTCTTCTGTACAGTTTACCATTTCCATGAACATGAAAACTGTGCCTATCAGGGGTAAATAACACCAGCTGCTGCTCCTAACAGATGCAACTCTGCAAAACTCCATCGTTTATTCCCGTCCTTCAGTCGAAGCGCTGCCTTTAACTTAGAATACGCAAACACATTAGGGCTGTGTTTGCTCGATGTGATCGTTCTCGATACAGATGAATCAATTAGGGCCTTACAAAAACGTTCATTTAGCAGTCGTGACTGAGAAATGGTAATGCACGACTGCTGCACGACGTGTTTAGACGTGCACGTACACAGACACATCAGTGCAAAGTAATGTGGCCTAGCTAATGTATGTGCTGCATTATTTACAGATTGATTGCCGTCATCACTGATGGTGTGAACTCATAATAGCAATTACAGTGGGGCTGGAATATAATCATGTAGACATTCATCATTAAGGATCATTTTAGTTTAACTTTTATAAGGCAATTAGCAGTGAGGATGATAGCTCTGCTTGATCCGCTCAGCTACAGATTTGGTTGTGTGGATATTGCTGAACTCTGTCATCGTGTGTCTGTAGGATGCATGTAGGAGGCCTGCAGCATAGAAGAGACAGACGCTATATGGAGATGTCAGTGGAGGCAGGTCTCAGCGATGGCTATCTGGACATCTTTGGTCCTTTCCCCCTCATTCATACACCTCATCCAGCTCTCCCAGCCTGCTCCAGGTTTCCTCCTTATACCTCTGCTGCTGTACATGTATGCCCTCCTCTCCCTCTCCATCCCATTTCTTCCCCTTCTCACCAGCTAAGCTCTGTCATTCTGAGGAACCAAACACAAGGCAGTCAGAATGAGGCAATTATGACCCTGTTGGAAGGGTTATTATGCATAATGCCCCATAATCCTCCTCTACAGTTTTCATCATAAATGACATGAACATTCAGTCTGTGCAGTATGTACGCGCTGACACGAAGCTCCTCACACTGCAGGAAGAGCACTGGCTTCAGCCCCACTATCTAACACACACACACACACACACACACACACACACACACACACACGGTGAAAACGTTGATTAGTAAAGATGATGCAGTTGCAATGTGATTATTCATAGCTGCTTGTTCTGCTGTGACAAGATAATGAAGACAATAGACAGCAGACAGTCAGGCAGCATGTGACTGGATTCCTCTGCATTAAGGTGGCTGATGATGAGCTGTGTGTGTGTGTGTGTGTGTGTGTGTGTGTGTGTGTGTGTGTGTGTGTGTCTGTGTGTGTGTGTGTCTGTGTGTGTGTCACTGGTTTATTGTTTGTTGTTTATTGTTTGTTTCCGTTGTGTTTGTTCA
>NW_007578759.1:252163-254656 GCF_000690725.1 Stegastes partitus
GTGTGTGTGCTGGTCGACATGTCAACATTAATTGAACCATGACCCAGATCAAAACAATGACACTTGGCTGGATTAGAGAAACCTGCAGGATAACGTGACACATTGAGAAGCAGCAGTTAGCGTGGGCGGCCTCTGACATGGTCCACGTTTCATCACAACATTTTAATCCTGGGCCTGATACCCTAAACAAGGAGCCAGACATCCAGTAAATCTCATTGTTAACGTTACACCCCTGTGTTCAGCTTAACAAGCACATTGGCTTTACTGTAAGTGTTAATAAAGATCAGGGTGTGTTGGGCCTGTGCCAGTACCGTTACCTTCGTGGTGATGCTTTCCTGCACTGTGACTTTAAATCAGGTTGTACTGAACGGATCAACGCCCTATTTCCCTGTCAAATCACAATAACTTTACTTTAACTCAAATCACTTGTGTTCTACTTGCAAGCTTTTCTTAAACAAACCAAACAGTGCCCATGTGGCGTCCTCTGCTGTCTGCTCGTCGTGCCGCTCTCTGTGAATGCCTTCTTACACCACGGAGAGGTATCCTCACCTGATTCTGCCTCTGAGTAGCTGCCTTGCTATCTGGCTGGCCTTGACCTCAGCCTGTCTCAGAAAAAGCTTTTCTCTTCGTGAACTGTGCTGATATTTCACTGGGCCGGCATCGTTTGCTTTGCTGTGGTTGTAGATTACAGGTTAGATTAACTAACCAATGAAAACACACGTCAGTCACCTCCAATAAGCCACTAACGCTGTTTGTATTCACACCAGATCTGGAGTTTGACAGTTAGTCTGAAAATAAACAGAGTTATACGATTCAGCTGGACTGGAATAGAAGAACACGTTCATTTAGACATGATTAAAATCTGTAAGCACTTTGTTTTCATTCATTTTTTATCATTAAGAATACAAGAGATTTCTGACTAACATTAATACAACACAATGTCTTTTTTCTCTCTCTCGTCTTCTCGCTGTTTTTCCAGCCCGTCCTGATCATATAACATTTATCAATAGATCACTGAGGGCAGCTGAGTTCGGATATATTTTCCTTTGCAAGTGTGATGTCAGCTTGCAAAGGTTAAGTGAATGAACAGGGAGGACAAACACTCTCATGTGTGTATTACTCACACACACTCACACACACACACACACACACCTTTGCCCTCTTAGCCCTCCATATGAAGTGGCCAACGGGTGAGAATAATATTGACCTTCTACCAAAGAAAGCACTGCAGCTTATTGCTTTCACACGCTGCACCGGTTTCATTTACTGTGTGTCCTGCTGTGTAAGTGTGTGTCTGTGCATGTTCGCACTAAAGGAGCGGCAGAATATACAATATGCTCTGCTGTTGGAGCGTAGGTCTGGGGTCAGCAGAACGGGCCGGTCTGGGGAGAATTGTTGAGCTATGTGTGGGCCGGCTTGTTTTATTCACAATATAAGTCATTGAGAGCAGCTGAACTGTGTCGTAGCTTCCAGGAAACAATACAAGTCACTGAGGTAGCTACATGGTCTTATTTCCTACAAGGAAGTCTTTGTCATGGTAGAACAACAGAAATAAGGTTTAACTGGTGGAAACGAAGTCCAACACTCATTTTGTGATCGTCCCTGTCATTTTTTATGCCAGAAGATGGACGCCCTGGTCTAAAATCATCCTAAGGTGCCACTGAGAACTCTACGTTTTTTATAATATGTTATTATAGCACAACGTCTACCAGCACCATTCAGAAACCAGCCTTAAAACCAACACTTCTCCCTAAAAACACGCTGTGGACAGGAGCTGCTGTGGCAGAATGGTCCATGGAAACCACTACATCCATACAAAGGTGAGGTATGCAGGTGTGTGTGTAGTCCCAGTAGTTCACATACAGCACTGGGTGTCGCAGCCACTTGCTCTTCTTAGTCCTTCAAAAGGGTATAAAAGTCATAAATCCTTCAGCCTGTCCCCTGAAGCTGTGGCTCAAATATCGTTTCTTTGTCATTTTCTTTATGCAGCCTGACATTTTTCATTATATGGTAATCATATGTGTTGGTTTTCATTGGCGAGTTGTCTTGTGTGTGACACTGTCAGTCCTTGAGAAGGGTAGAGGGACCATAAACCTCCTCTTTCCTCAGGATCTGAGAGATCTACCATTAGCTGAATTGTGAATTATATTTGATGAGGCTATGGCCTCATTGGTAAATTGCAGCACACTGACACATATATCAGTCTGCACTGACAGTCAACATATATTAACAGAGCACCCTTCACTGTATGTGCATGCTGCATGTATGTGTATAGCTGAATTATCAGCTTCTACAGATATATGACTCACTGTGTTATGTCTTGTTGAGTGATTTACGGTGCCAGGTCTGCGTAATAGAAAGCCTCCTTTCTGTTTTTGACAGGGTAAGAGGTGTTCATGACTGGGGGTTTGAACAGGGATCCATGATAAAAGGTAGAATAATAACACGACTGTGTGTGTGTGTGTGTGTGTGTGTGTGTGTGTGTGTGTGTGT
>NW_007578759.1:254674-264410 GCF_000690725.1 Stegastes partitus
TGTGTGTGTGTGTGTGTGTGTGTGTGTGTGAGGATGTCGGCTGTGGTTTCTTTCATCCTAAATCTTGTTTGCTAGTAAAGCTTAATGCAGACGGTGCATCTGATCAAATGTCTCAGCCCAAACATCAGCATGGTACCAGGTACCGGTGCTCCTCCTCCACCTCTCCATTACCTGCTAACCTTCTAAACAAACCCTGGTCCCTGAGACTGCTGCTGCATCTCTACTAGATGGGAAAACACATTAGGAATTACACTTCCAGCAGCACAGAAAATGCTGATGGGAATCCATATTTTCTGCTTACTTTCCATTTTCTTTGGCATAAAGCTGTGAGTGAGCCTGAAACAACAATGTGTGAGGGAGACATTAGGGTGATGGAGAGAAAGGTGGGGACGGCTGATCTACACATAAACCTGCACACCACACACACCCAGAGTTACCCCACGCAGCTGATCACGTGCTCTCATCTGCATAATGTTCTAGAGGCGGGGCTGAGCTTCAGGGCATGCTGAGGGATCCAGTACCGGACTGGTTCAAGTTAGTTAATCTAAACCAAGACAAGCCCTGTCTGTCCTACACATGTAAAAACACAGAAACTAAACAGATATCGATCCTCTTAGCAAACAAGAAGTAAAGTACCATAAATGTGCATCCCATAATATGGCTAGCAGCTGTTGTGAGGTGAAGAGAGACATGAACTGTATAGCAGGTATGTAATGGGACAGAAACATTCACAGGTAAGTACTTCTGGTTTACATCCATGTTCAATGCAGTGGGCAGAAATAAAGACAAACATTTGGGTCATGTAATGAAAATCGCTAGCTAGTGAATTCTTACTGTAGCAGTGAGACTCTGGCATTCTGTACTATTGATAAGAGAGAAACAGTCAGCACATCTTCATGCATGGTAGGGCTCTGAGCTGTCTGTTCAAATAAATAGAAAAAATGCATCACCTGGTTCACCGCCAACATCCGACTCAAGCTTAAGAATTTCCAGTCTGGGAGTCAAGACAGGAATAGACCTCTGACAGTAAGTGTCTGGATCGCAGCTCATTGGGAGGAATACACATACGACTACAATACACAAAGATATCACACACATAGACGTACACGGATGTGCTGTGTCTTCTGTCTGATGCCCCACGTTCACAGATTAGCCAGATAACTTATGTGGATCAGGGGAACAAAACAAGCTAATGCAAGGTGAGTGCGTACAGAACATATGCAATCAGAACACAATCGGATCAGTCGGACCACATCCAAGCCCAGTGTAAACACAATCTGTACAGCGCAACGTCAGCTCTGCCTCTTCCTCCCAACTAAAACAATGCAAAGCAGAGCTACAGCTAGCAGCATCAGGTCACCAGTGGAGCAGTAACTAGAACACATCCAGCCTCCCTGACCTGGGATGCACCATGTCTGTTGATCAGGCAGCCCACTCAATACTCCCATTTGCATATTGCATATTGAGATGTGATTAGAGTGCAGGCAGAATTCAGAGAACCACAATACATTTTAATAGCAGGTGTAAATGCAAAGACTGATGGATCAGAAGTCATCCAGATAATGTATCCTGATACAGATCACATGTTCACACCAGATGCAAATGAGGCCTAAAGGATCCAGACCCACATTGATCCACAGCTGCCACATAAATATCACCTCAAACTCTTGCAGCACATTTTCTCCAGCGCATCACTGGAGCGTATTTCATCCCGGGTTTTTTCTAAACTGTATTTCTGACCTCTGTCTTCAGCAGACCTCAAATATCTTCTGTTTTCTTTGTGGTTCTAAACCTAAAGCCAGGCAGTCTGAGTCTGCCTACAGTAAAACACTCATCTGGGATTAGGAGCCATTTATTCATCTCAGCTCAGTAATACTATGAGAGCCTCGCTTCAGAATCCAATGAATATTTCACACTTTCATTTCATATGCAATCTCTGGTGCTCAGAAGTGCGCACTGCCGGGTATCATTCTGTACAGTTTATTTCTGTGTGCGTGCATGTGTGTGTGGGTCTGTGTGTATCTCACCATGTGTGTGTTTTAGGGGAATTAGAGTTAGGCCCTTTATTTGATCCCACTGTTGAAATGTGTATTTTATAGGATTCATGAGCTTTTATATTTGATTCCAGGGCTGCATTTGATGGTTCAACATACAGTGTGTTCTGTGCAGTCGGACTGCATTCGGAGGACTTTACCAAAAAGCATCACTATCTGTTTGAAATGAGTAGCAGAGAGAGCGTTCAGAACAAAGCTATGACAAAATGCAAATCAGTTCTGTGTACAGTGTGCATCTCCAGCTAGCCTCCCCACAGTCACATTCACTTATCTTGATAACCTCCACACAGAAACCTGTTGGACCAGCTTTAAGTCGGGACCTGCTATGCAAATGATGACACACGTATTTAACGGTTCTTACCTCTGACTGCTGGTGACTCTGTGTGTTTAACATCAACCCTTCACTCAGTTCTTCATCAACCTCTCAGCAGTAGACCACCGCTCCCTTCAGCTCTTCAGGACATCTTCTAACCACATCTTCATCTCACAAGTCAATGGAGACCAAAACCAAACCAAAGGAAACTAAATCGTTGTAAATATGCACCTATTGGCTCCATGTTCCTCATTACAACTTCATAAAGTCATAATACATCAGCTGTAATTGGCTCATATCCACTGATACCAGATGGGAAAAATAACTGCCCCCTGGTGGTTCTGTGCCCCTCCCACCCAGTCAAGCTGCAGTTTACATCTATGTGTGCTCACGCTCATGTTGTACCGACTGAAGCGTGTAGACCTGGTTTGTGTTCCCATACTGTGGTTGTCTTTGGATTCCCTATGAGCAAGCAGACAGAGGGAAGGAACCAAAATAAAATAAAAATAAACCCTCCTCTATCCTTAAATCCAACACTTGTCCCAGAGATATTCCAGAGATATAAGACCGGGACTGACGGACGACCTGAGAACCTCGTATCTCCATCCATGCTGGCACAGAGGCATCGACATGCAGCCTGAAGCCACCTGTTTTTATTGGCTGTCTCCTGGAACCAAAGAATGATGATTCCACGTCTATAAAACATGGAGCACTGCGTAGTGTCCATGCCACAGACACAGCTCTTTGCAGTTTCATTGTGGTACTACTGAGAGGAAACACAGCACACTGATGCAGAGCCTCAGATG
Organism: Stegastes partitus; assembly: GCF_000690725.1. Classification (NCBI taxonomy): domain Eukaryota; kingdom Metazoa; phylum Chordata; class Actinopteri; family Pomacentridae; genus Stegastes; species Stegastes partitus. The sequence goes on from NW_007578759.1 coordinate 257,848, forward strand.
AAACGGTGGCGGGGTTTAAACGCACTAAAAATATGACCGGGTTTGGGCACAATCCTGGAATTAGCCAAACAAACACATTAAATGCGCCTTTCCTTCTACTGATGTGTGGCTGTAAAACCAGGGCAGTGAGCATCCACTACTCCAACTGTAACGTCTCCACATAAAACCCGTCACAAACACGATTACAGTGGCACAGCGCTGGCGACGAGCAGCCACCAGCAGGACCAGTGCAGGCTGCTCTCTGAAACCCTCCAAAACCATGGCAACAGTAATCCCCCAGGTCAGTGGCTGGTCTCCTGACTCCTTTATTGCTCCTGTCACTGAGTCACATGGCCCCCAGGCTGTGGCTTAGCGTGTCATGTAGCCACCCCGCTCTGACACATGGAGGCACATCAGGAACATGAAGTCAGCATAGAGAAGAAAGACGGATTTCTAAAAATGTCATGTGTGGATATCGCTTTCTGCAGCGGAGATAATTCTCATTGGTCATATTTCTACAAACTTTGTTGAGCTGAAAACACTCGACGAGATCAGAAGCTGTTCTCGTTTCACTGGAGCTGCAGTCACAGTGGGAGAAACGTCTTGACCACAGAATCTAAAACCAATGATTTTCTTGACGTGAGCAGAACAACGGAGGCCTGAGAAAGAGCAATGCTTCCCAGCGGTTCTCGCAGCGTTGGGAGGAATTGCCAACTACAGCAACTTTGTTCTTAATTAGTTGAGAGAATTTCTGCAGTATTTATACATCCTTAAAGGCAAACAGTGTGAGCCCAGGACAGGGATATACGCTGTACTTTACATTTTATAGCCAGCAGCTTCTTCAACTTTTTCTAACTGTGACCCAAATGAAAAATTCAGTTCACCATAGGACACGGGCTCATTAAAACATGTTGACACTGTTTTAATGTGCAAAGCCACCGAGAGAGGGCCCAGGATTCATTCAGGGTCCTAAACCACGGCTCAGAAAGTCCTCAATCTGGGCCGTTCATCACACTGTAATAATGCCAGAGTACAAAACAGATCTTCCCAAAGGGTTAAATGAAAAATGGTACTTTCCTCAGGGGGGAAATAAGAAGAATGGGGAATTTATGGATTGGATTTGCCTCAAGTCTTCAGAAGTGAATTGCTAATGACACTGCCTGATGCTGAAGGCAAGTTAAAACCTTTACCTTTGAATTTTGCTCGAGAGGCAATATTCTATCCAAAGGAGTGGCTGATAGGCCACTGCAGCACCGTACTCTGGAGGGTGAACACACACACACACACACACACACACACACCCTCTCAAAGCACACACAGTGCTATGTGACTGCTTCATATGTATAAATCAGACGATCATATGCGCTATATGAGAACACTGAAGGGACTCATTTACATACACAGCTCTTGTAGTTCCATGCAGAGCTGCTTGGTCTTTGCATTGCAGTGACTACAAACTAACTTCACATGTTATTCAAGAAAACACACCTTCAGTGACTGCTGGCGGTCGGCTCACCTGCATGTCATTTTACAGACAGTAAAACCCATCTCAGTACTCAGCAGAAACAGAACCGTGCACGCTCACCTTGTCCTTGTCTTCTACCAGATCGCTGAGAATGTCATCAGGGTCCAGAATCCCTCCGTCGCAGTATTCAACGTGGTGGGTCCGAACCAAGAAGTCTCCCTCCTATAATACACAACACAACCGTTGAAAATCAGCAGTTTGTGAACAGATCCATCAGCAGCTGATCCCTCTTCTCAGCAGAACACGTTCCTGGTTTTTAATAACTGCTTCCATGCTTTCTCATCAGGATTTCGATCGCACCACAGCACAGAGACTGCTCGTGTTAAGATCCTGGATGACACAGGAAACTAAAAAAGACAGAGAAGTCTCAGTCTTGGTGTTGTTGGAGCTCTGGAGACAGGTTTCACACAGTCAACTGAAATAAGGACAGGGCCTGTTTACATCAGGAATCACACATCTGGATGAACCAAACTGAATTCTCAGATTGTGGAAAACAACCAAAAATCTCACCAGAGTTATGCAGATACCAAAATGTCCCGTTAGCGAAACAGCTTTTTAAAGTCAAAGCAGAATGATTTAAAGGTAATGAGACACAAAGACCACAGACTGAGTCAGATGTCTTGGCGTAGTTTTTGTCATTAACATTTAGACAATTACAAACCAGCCTACGATGTCCTTCAGAATAAACCAAGAGTTAAAGGTATCATGTCTCAGGAGGACTGAGAAAGAGCTGCGACAGGTCTCAGGAAGTTGGCCAGACAACAACAAGGGACTCCTCACTGAGCTGCTAAAATCCTCTCCAGAGCCAGAAAACAAATATCAGATTACAACAGTTTACTGATGAAAATAGTGCTGCTGCTTTATAAAGCCCTGCATGGTGTAGGGTGAGAACACACAGCTGCAGGCCCACAGCGTCAGCGCTCAGCTGGAGAAGCACCATTCATCATCTGACTCCCAGAAAACTGGAGGCTGGTTCAACTCACGCCTCTTTAAAATCAGGGTGAAGTTTTTATTGTTTGCCAAAACATACGCTTAGATTAAATACTGGACAATTCATCAGTATCTTACACTGCTATCTGACTTCTTCTATCTTATTGTTTTTATTTCTTTTAAAACCAATTGATCAATTATGTGTTTCTCAGATTGCATTGTTATTGTTTGTTACATGCTGCTGCAATGCCATTAGTGTCTGATGTAAAGCACTTTGTCTTGGTGCTACAGACATAACTTGACCTCACCATATGTCTGTTTGGTTCCTAAAACAGTGTTGGCTCATGTCACGACCACACCTTGACCATTTCCAACCATCTGCAGGTGAATGTGACTGTGTGGCAGCATTCAATATAAACCTGTACTGTTAATTGGCTGCAACATTTTCTCCATCAGCCCTCCCTTCTGCTGTCCTGTTCCCTCCCTATACGTCTGTTGTTCAGCTCCTAGCTCACAGTGAACGAGGCCACGGCATCAGAAACAAGGAGAGACAGACAGCTTCACCTGGTGGCAGGTGCACAGTGGGTGGTTGGTTTTAACTTAATAAATAAGAGTCTTTGCCAGCTATCACACATTATAATGTGGACAACCAGACAAACAATGAAGACTATACTTTCACTTATAGAGAATCTATCCAAAGCTCAACCATAAACGCTTTCCTCCTGCTCACCAGCTCCTCCTCCTCAGTCTCATTTATACAGCCTTCTCTTCTTGACTCCCCTTCTCCTTTCATCTCTGCCCTCTCCCTTGTTTTTTCCTCGTCTTTCCCTGGGTGCCTCGTACAGATTACAACTCCAGCCTGGCCTGCTCTCTCTCCCCGCTCACTCGCTCTCTCCGCTGTGTTGGGTCTGTGATTAATGACATCGACACTGTACCGGACAGCTGACTACATAGAGCTGCTTGTTCAACAACATATTGAGACAACACACACACACACACACACACACACACACACACACACACACACACAGCCTGAGGAGAGGTATGAGTCAAACACTACAGGGTGGTGCTCCATTAAATCACTCTTTCAGGGTCAGGTGCTTGTCAGTGTTTTTCAGAAACTCACATCAGGAGGAGTGTAAGATGGGACGAGGCACTCTGCGTCCCTGGGTGTGACTGCAAAGGCCAGTCCTCAGAGGAGGCGTTTTGGACATTCATCACGTGGCCGTCTCACACAACAGACCTCGATTCGATCAAACGTATTAATCCACAGGGCGACAGGCCGCTTACTGCTGCTGCTAGCTATGTGTGTCATGTCCAGCTCAGGTATTCCTACAAGCTCGCTAAATGGGATGGAAACAACCAGGACACACGCCAGAAAAGACTTTAAAATCTCTACACCTTCATCCTCACTAGGGTATCAGGGGGCAGAGTCTATCCCAGCTGACTCAGGGTGAAGGCAGGTTCACCTGGACAGGTAACCAGTCTATCACAGGGCTACACTTAGAGACAGACAACCAAGCACACTCACATTCACACCTACGGACAATTTACAATCACCAATTAACCTCAGCATGTTTCTGAACTGTGGGAGGAAGCCGGAGAACCCGGAGAGAACCCACGCTGCACGGGGAGAACATGGAGACTCCACGCAGGAAGATCCCGGGTGTCCTCACCGGGACGCCAACCGGCGACCTTCTAGCTGTGAGGCGGTGGTGCTAACCACTGATCCATCATGCAGCCCTGTAGAGAAGCAGCTGGTAAGTCAGTCCTGGTGACACACGTACTGTGAAGCTGAAACCCGGCTGTTTACCGTACATTAACGAACCCATAATTCATCAGTCGACCGATACTTGGCCCACTGGTTTATGCAATATCTGAGAGAAACACATCTCAATACAGGACGTTTGATCCTGACTTCAGTCATCCTTCACTGCCATGTGGCGCCAGCTGATGTATACAAGTCACTAGCTAAATGCTTGGCTGCTTCAGATGAAGCCTTTATTCCAAGTTAAACACAGTGCAGGTCGATAACAACAATCTTTTTCTATTCTGTCACAAAACCAGACATTTCAGTGGCTTTCAACAGTCCCTGTTACACAAGCCTGTGACGCTGTGGCTGTTCAGACTCTCATATTGTCCCTTCCTCCCTCCTTCCCTCCCGATTGGAATTCATTGTGTGACTCCACTCCAGCGCTGCCTTGGCTGACACCCAGGCCAGATGTACCAGAGGGAAACGCTCAAACATTGCGTGTACAGTGTTTTATTTTCTTCTTTGCACAGTGTTTATCTGCATTCAGTCAGTATCAGTCAGGGCTTTGGAGCATATTAACTCTGGGACAACAAGCTTTTAAGACCTGCGAGGGAAACTTTCAGAGGCACAATGTCATGTCAATAGCTTTGTGTCTTTTCTGGCCTCGGCTTTGCACATAAACCTCAGCTGCACAGTCACTACGCAAGCAGGTTGACTAAACTCTGCCAGGCTGCACGCTGTTGACAGAGAACCAGCCTCCAGAGAGGCGGATGAGGAGACGACACCGGTACCAGCTTGCTTACATTTCATTTCAGCAAATATTCTGCAAAGTGAACTCGCACGTAAGAACAACAAATCCAAGCCTGTTCTGGATGTCCACATTAGAGGCAGACCGGAGCCCCGGTACCTGGTGCTCTAACACAGCAGACTGCACCTTCTCCTTCCAATTAATACTGGACTTTACAGGTGCACAGTCCAAATGGGCCATTTATCACATTAGAACAAACCCAGTGACACAGAGTAACCCCGGGGATCTGGGACCTCACTGAAGTTCGTACGTTTCTCAGCTACTGCATCAGAACCAGGATGCTTCATCAAGTTCTGGTTCTTGTTTTGTTGCTTTGCTACCACTTTGGGCTGAAACAATCAGTCACCTGACAGCAATCTGCTGACTTTAACTACAGACATAATATAGTATTAGTCATTCATCAAGCTGCTAAAGTAATTCGTCGGTCATAAATGCTAAACTGAACGCTTTTCTCCATTTCATATAATAAATTGAACATCTGATGGATTTTAGCCGTTTGTCTGACTAAATATAAAAACTACAGGAGAGTGTGAACGGGATATTCTGCTGCTTTCATTTGACAGATCAACTGATTAATGAAGACAATAATGAGCAGACTAATCAATAACGAACATCATAGTTAGCTGCAGTCCTACATTAATCAACCATTATGAATGCATCTGCTAGAACAGCGCACCGTGTTGGTAATAAAACACCACAGCGCTCTGCCTCAGCTTCAGCCACTGGCACGTCCTAGAAAAACACTAAGACAACAGGTTTCCTGTCTGCATTTAAACCTGACGCCTGCAGACACAAACCAAGACATCAGAACTGAATCGTGTGTTTTAATTGCAGCAGGAATCAACACAGAAACACGTGGCCATAGAAGGCATCTGCAGCATTCAGCCGCCTCGGTGACCTGCTGCTGTTTTTAGGTCAACAACAACCCGCTTTGATTTCTGGTTACAGTAGGCGAGCCACACAGCTGAAAAAACAAAAGATGGGAGATTTAGAGATAAACGCCGTGAGCGCACTGATCTCATCTGATAACGTGTTCGTCAGAAATCCTGTCCCTCCAAGTCTGGCAGTTTAAAAACCTAGAGGGACACCCAGATACTGTGAGATTACAGATAAGGGCTGTAAACACGCTGATCTAATCCAAAAATCAGGGGGATTAGCAGTTAATGCAGTGTTTTGCCTGATACTGTTACAGATAATCTCGGGTAGTTTTGAGGGTATTTAACGCCCATGACATGATGTAGAAATCATTAACAGGCTGGAGTACATTCCCACAGAGTAAAAACACGGCATACAGTGTTCAGTGTGTTGAGGTATGTGTCCTCCGTCCGTTATCTGTGAACAGTCTGAGTCCGTTAGTTGACATAAGAGCTGGTATGCACGCTGCTGTCTGAACTGGACCTGCTGCACAGGTGTGGACTTTGGGACACCACACAACAGAGACCCAGGGCTCACTGTGGGTCAAACTCTGGTGCTCGTACCGTCTGCACACATGTGGAAAAACACCCGCCTCACACACTTTGAGCTGAACATTACAGGGCAGGGCAGAGGAAGTCCACTTCAGTCCAGTC
>NW_007578759.1:266056-268603 GCF_000690725.1 Stegastes partitus
GGCTGTTTCAGATGTTGTGAGCGTGTAGGACCACGCCTCATCAGCATTCCTCCGCTGGCTAATGAAGGTACAGCAGACGTAGGCAGGAACCCTTTCATCCACCTTCACTTCTACAGTATATGTGTAAGTTACACATGGACACTGTAAACACAGCGCCAGCACACAAAGCAGCTGCTCAGCTTCAGTATTTGTCCACATTGTGGCCAAAGACAAGGAGAGTCAGATATACATGAAAATCAAACAATACACATACAGTCCTGTGAATGAGACAGGAACTGAGGACTTATATATATATATATATGAAATGAAATGAAATGAAATGAAATGAAAAATACTTTATTTATCCCAGAAGGGAAATTCAATATATATATATATATATATGTGTAAATGTATAAATATGTGTATATATATATCTACATACACATGGACATGCTGACATCTGTGGCCTCTCCTCCATGTAAAACCTCCTTCAGCGATCAGATGATTGAGGGTTTCCTTCTCGGTGCTGACGGTGTGCTACACCCGGTTTTCATGGAGTCTAATCGGGCTGTGACTCGGCCCCTCCATTTCTCTCCATCTCTGCTTTCTGACCCGTTCCTTGGCAGATCTGCTGTGAGCTGAGGATCACTATTCTGCTGAAAGGTCCACTTCCGGTGCAACTTCAGCTTCACAACAGATGGCCTCACATTATCTTCAAGCACCATTTGATATGATGCAGGATTCATAGTTCAATCAATGGCTGCAAGCTGCCCCGTCCCTGAGGCAGCAGAGCAGCTCCAGACTATTACATTTCCACCACCATGCTTTACAGCTGGTGAGAGGCTCTTCTCCACTAAAGCTGTCTTCTGTATGCGCCAAATACGTTCACCGTCGCCAAACAACTCTGTCTTTGATGCGCTTGTCTGGAGCACATTACTCCACAAGGCCAGGTCTCTGCCTGTATGTTCACTGGCACCTGTAGTGTTGATGTAATGTTCCTCTTGGACAGCGATAGCGGTTTCCTGGCACGCCTCCCATGCAGGTCAAACCTGACTGTAGACACAGCACTCTGACACCAGCGCTTACAGAGCTACCTACAGATTCTGGGATGGAGGTCTGGAAGGTTCTGGTGGAGCTCTGTTGGCATCAGACAGTTTGCCTCTGGGCTGAGTTTATTGGGGCAGTGAGTCTTGGACACACTGGCAGCTGTTTAAAATCCACGTTACTAGTAGATGATCCTCCTCACAGTGAAACTCCCTGACAGATAATCTGGAACTCCTGATAGATGAATCTAAAGGTTTGATGAACGTAGGGGTGGATTCACTGTCCAACGGACTGTCTTTTTTAATTTAAATGATTAAAAACTACACATCACTGTTACACAAGGCACTGCTTCAAAGTAAATCATGTGTTTGCTTCTTCAAGTATATTTTTAAGTCCACACTTGATTGTTTGGCCAGAAGTAATTAAGAAGCATGTCAACAAAGTGATGACTTCCTGGGAACTCCCATGACAACAACCTCCACTTCCTGCCCTCCTCCTCCTGTCTCAGGCTGCATTCCACGTTCCCTCTGATGTCCAGCTATCTTCCCTTTTACACTCATTGTCTTAGTTCTGCTTTCTTTAAAAGGTTCATTAACTTCCTCACAGCTGTATTACTGTTTAGATTTTTAGATGTTTTCCTTGATACAGTCAGGAGTGGAGCTTTCCAGTGAGTCTCTCGTCCTGCATACAGGCTCCACATCCACCGTCCAGGCCTGCAGCTGGCACCAGGAGTCAGCTATCTCATCACAGTTTCCCGGTATGGCGTCCTGGTTCTGCTCTGCAGCCTCAGTGAGCTGGCATGGCAGCACGTGGATCAGTTTTCCACCTGCTGCAGGTTGAGCTTGGCTCCAGCTGACAGCAGATCTCCATGAGAGCAGACCAAGAACTACTGACAGTAGAGATGGAGTCCATCTGCAGAACAAGAGACTCACTGGAGAGGCAGCTGAATGACAGGGAGGACGGCCAACACGATAACCTGGCTGCCTGCAGGTAGACAAAGAAAACAGGACAACACAGTCTGGTGCTCGCTGGTGAGCAGCAACTGAACTTTCAAATAAAACATTTACATACAGCTCCCGTACATTCTCTACTTTCCTCTAAAAGGCAGATCAAATGAACCCGTCCACCATGTGAGACCATCAGACCACCACCCCCGGATGCAGTCGAGCCCTGTACTCATCCATAGCCCTGAGTAACAGCCCTGTATCATCCTGCAGCTGTCAGCAAGTTCTTCTCTCTTCTTGGTTCAGAACAAATAACTACAGATGTGCACTGACTTCACTGATGCACTGAGTGAGGTGGATGACAGGTAACCTTATGGTGGCAGACTTGCTGAATGACAGGTCACCGACTGACTGATGTGCACTTTCCTCTGCACTGGTGCGTCTCTGTTCATGCACTCGGCATACAGCTGATCAGTCCCAAAGCCTTCTGGACGGCTGCACGGGATCCAAGACGCACTTCAGCAAGCAGCTACGAGTAGATCCCATTTCTGTCTACAGTCAAAACTCTCTGTTTTAAATA
>NW_007578759.1:268818-270667 GCF_000690725.1 Stegastes partitus
CTGTCTCTAAGTGTAGCCCTGTGATAGACTGGTTACCTGTCCAGGTGAACCTGCCTTCACCCTGAGTCAGCTGGGATAGGCTCCGCCCCCCATGACCCTGGTGAGGATGAAGGTGTAGAGATGATGGATGGATGGATGGTTCCAGCCAACATGTCTTTTAATAACGAGACATTCATTACATATTTCTATTCTATCTCCTATTGGACCCCAGGAGGACGAGCAACCACCCTGTGGAAGCTAACGAGGAGCCGAATAAAGAATAAAGAAAATTCAACTGTTCACACTTTTCTAGAGAAATAATCATCTCAGATGGCTTACATCAGGCAAGAAAACAGAGAGAAAGGCCTCCAGTTATGGCAGCATCATACAGATGTGTTCCTTGTGTTCCTATCTGATAGAAATGGTTTTTCCCACTAAACAGTCTGTAGAGCTTAGCCGTCCTCCAATGAGCAGCTCCTCCATGTTCAAACACGTGATAACCAGGCTCAAGGCTGTGTGTGTATTTCATGAAGAAACGACCTTAAATAGCTGCGAGTCTATAGAATGCTAGAATAACAGGACCTCAATGCAGCAGCACCATGACAGAAACACTACATACACCCCAGACACTCACAGTAATGCCTTCCCCTTTCTAATCCTCTTTGATTCTCCCCCTCTGGCTCCACACAGTGAAACACAAACTCCTGTTATTAGGCTGCAACCATCATTTAAAAAATAATGATAAAATTAAAATGAAAAATGCAACTAAAACCCAAAATAACTCTTCTCTGAAACTCAACCTCGGACTGAATCTGAGGAATCCCCACCTTTTCAAACAATCTGTTAAGCAGCTGTAATGCCCGTCCTCAGCTTTAGCTCCTCTGAAGCACCACTGAGGGAACTCCTAACAAAGCAGCTGATGAATGGGGCTGGCAGTGTCAGCGCGCTGCACTGGATGCACGCAGCAACAAACAAGATAATAAAATGTTTTTAATACAACACGGCGTACGCTCTAAGTAGGATGAAGTAGATAGGGAGGGAGACAGATAGACAGAAAGCAAGCTGTCTCTGTGACAGTTTAAAATGTGATTTGCCAAGCACTGGGAGGAAGGATTAGGGACTGGACTGCTCCACAACACGCACATATCCTGGCTTTCTAATCCTAAAACACATTAACAGCCATAATTATACAGCTACAACAGATTAGCGCTGCAGAAAAATAACTGAGTGACGAGAAGAAAGTGAGAAAAATGCACACGGAGCAAATACAAAGGAAGGAGAGGGAACGAGATGAAGCAATTAAGGAGACGAGCAATTCAGCATCCCTGAGAGGAGGAACACGAGGGGGAGGAGGAGGAGTTGGCAGTCAAAGGTTGAGAAGGGGGAGTCGGAAAAAAACTGAACACAAGCAAAAGGAGAATATTTAAAATGGCACGAAACAAGGAAGAGAAAAAGGCCAAAACTATCAAAAACGTAGGAAGAGCAATGTGGAGGTCGCAAAGGAGGAGAGATCCAGAAGTGCTGACGAAGGTGTGGGAGACGGTGGAAAGAGGGAAAGAAAACAGAGGAGGACGAGAGGAGCAGGCCAGGATGCTCACGGTGTGCACGTTCTGAACAAAGACTGTCATTGACATGTGCAGGAAGCAAAGTATTTAAACACCCAGAGATCTGATCAGCAGAGCAGGGACTAGCTACACCTGTCCAGGGAGCAGCAACACCTGTAACGGTGGCGCTCTTCAGTGACATCAGGCAGACTGCAGGACTGTGAAGTGCACATTAACCTTTTGTTTCTCCATTTTCAGATCATAACATGTTTCTTCTGCAGAGACAGCAGATCAGAGGGATCCATTCACCATGAATCTGGTGGAGG
>NW_007578759.1:271132-279857 GCF_000690725.1 Stegastes partitus
GCTAGTTAGCCGAGCCTGCACATTCTGAGCTGCACACACTGATCAGCACAGTGGCTCTTCTTTACATCTCCAGACTGCATGACCAAGTGATGGCTGGTTGTCAACAGCCAGTAAACCACTACAGACTCCTGTTGCACTCCTCTGAGCGTCACCATTACATGTGTTTAAACTGTTTCCTAATTTAACACTTGGTCTTGGCGAGTTTATGTCTCTTTTCACAGTACTTTTTATTTACGTAGAACTTTCATACTTTTACATATTTTACTTAAATTTCTTAGACTTCTTCATGTATTCCTGTCTGGTTGTTGTTGTGGACCACCTCATTCACCACGACACATTCCTTGTGTGTGCACGCTCACTTGGCAATAAGAAGCTTCTGATTCTGATTCTTGTGGGTCGGGTGACCAGACCTTCAGGCTGCTGCTGCCTGTTCATGTCCCGTGCTGTTAGTGCAGACACAACAATCTGCTTCCAGGTGGAACAGAGCAATCTCATGAAGAAGAGCGAGAGGTGAGGGGGAAGTGCTCAAAGAGGAAGAACGGTTCAAATGAAAGGGAAGCGAGTGTTTCGGCTGTGTGCACAGGATGGAGGAAGGTAAAGAGGAGATGTGCTAATGTAAAGATAAGAATGAACACATGAGAGCAGTGTGTGGGGATGGATGGGTGAAAGCAGATTAAAAGGCAAAAGGGGGTCTAGAAGGGGCAAGAAGGGTGGAAAACAATGTGTGCATCATCTCCTGCAGCCTCACATAAACCCAGCACACACACAGTCCAACATCTCAATCACGGCTGGAGCCATCCATCTATACGGCTGCTGTGCTTTTTGAATAATAGACCCAATATGAAGCAAGTCACTGAGCAGATCTGGTCGTGTGATGGGGGTCACGGGGTTGCTGCCCCGGGAGCAGAGCAGCGAATCAACAGCAGTCATAAAGGAATCACAAGACGGCACTCATTTGCATTTTACACTCACAACTAAATTGGAAATGACTTGTGCCTCCTCCTGTCTGGACCATCACCATTCACATCAGATATGCTTTAATTTTTTATGCAGTAATTATGGAGAGCTGGCCCTCCATGGCTCCGTCTAATTTCCCAGGACTTGGGAATGTGAAAGTCATCCGGGCCTTTCATGATATAAAAATGACAGAGCTGTCGATTACTCTTTTATGACTTCGGGGAAAACCTCAAACACTATGAAAGCGCACTTTCATAAAATCTTATCTCACCTCTTTTCTGTCTTTCTGGAGATCATGAAAGTCTTCACATAATATTACAAAACTACTTCTGACGATGAATAATGCAGCTGACTCGCGGCTCAGAGGTCACAGACTCACAGACGGCTGCATTTTCTCCTGCTTCTGCTCTCGGGCCTCCTGCTCGGTGTGGTACTGCCACTCAGAACAAATGAGCCGGATCTGCACAAGAACATCAGCTCTACGTCACTGTGTTCAGATAACCGTGAGCCACTCGGACTCGTGACCTGTACCTGCTCCAGGAGTTTCCTGTATCTCTGCGTGGCCTGCTGGATGAGGTCCCTCACCGTCCAGCCCTCCTTGCAAGGCACCACCACACCTGTCTGGCCAAACGTCACCGTCACCTTCATTATGGCGCTGTCCGCTTCAGGCCCTCTGGATGTGTGGGACCACCAGTGATCATAACAATGCAGGAAGCTCCAGATGGAAGAATGCTCTCCCCAAAAGAAAAGCCAAGGATGTGATCAGGAGTAAAGCTGAGGGAGGACTTAGGAGTGACAGTCCTTAGAAAGCCTCACAAATGTCCACAGCTGCTCAGGATCAGTGGAGCTCAGCAGGTAAGTTCATCCAGCTCATGCAACGGTCCACCTTTCTCATCTCCTCACATCTTCTGAGAGACCAGTGTTGACTCTGTTGAGGAGGTTATGACAGAAAGGCTTCCCTCACTGTGTTCATGCTGGAGATGAGCGGCCACCACCAAACCAGGAGTGTCACTCTGACTCCACTGAGCTCACTAGTTAGATGCTAGCCGTCTGTCAGCTAGCTCCACTTGGCTAAAGATGATTAGCCTGATGGTGTAACCTGGCTCGGCTAAGACAACAAGGATGAGAGCTTCCCAACCATTAGCTGTCCTCACTCCTCCTGGCTTCACTCACAGCTCTGCTAGCGACGTGTCTCCAGCTCGTTTCTGACACGTGAACAAAAGTTTTTTCTTTCTCCAAACTTTCACATCACAGTTAGCTCCTGCGCTAGCTAGCGTTAGCCACCTTAGCTGAACTTTGGAGGGAGGGATGCAGTCGGTCGGGCATCTCTCCACAAGTTTTTTGTTTTGTGTCCTCCCCTCCCGTTAAGTTTCCTCCGTGTTTCCGAGCGGCCATCCGCTGCTAAGCTAGCGGTGTACACGTCTGCTGCCACCGCGGAGGTGGAGGAGGACGGCGGAGCAGCGCTGCGGTGAGAGTTGGAAAAGTTTTGAGATTCCTTCAGAGCCGTCCGCTCCTGACCAGTTCCTGACCAGCTCCTCCGCCGCCGCGCGCTGTCACTGCCTTAAAGGGGAAGCGCTCCTTTTACTCAGCGCGCAGCGAAACTCCGCACACATAGCGGATCCGCATGTCGGTTACAGCTAGCGCTCAGACACGTGTTTAGGAGGAAAGTTGTTTTAACTCCTCCAGTACTGCCCTCCTCTATGTCCTCTATGTCCTCTGTGCTGAATGTCTACAGATCTAATCATCTCCTCCATTAAACAAAAGACAAAACTCACAACAGTCACTCAAACACCTAGAAACTGGAAAAGTAATAATAAATAAACATTTACTACATTATAATTCAGTGAAATAACACGTTGCTTTTGAATTGTGTGTGATGAGCAGTGGACCAGAATACCTGGAGATACCTGCGGAGGTCTGACTGAGAGTCACAGGACGGCGGTGATTGGCTCAGAGGGCTGTTCAGCTACATGCTAGTTTCCTGCTTGTTTTTTGTGTTTTGTTCATATATATATATATATACGACTGTATCTCCCTGCCATATTTTATTTTATTTATCTTTTCTAATTTTAAATCACAGTCTCCCTTATATGACCTGTAGTGTATGTCGTGTGTGTAGCTCTTGTGTTGTATCTCTCAGCTCTTCCTATTTATAGTTGGTTTTCTTTCTCTTCCTGTGTCTGTACTGCTGCAACAAGTGCGTTTCCCCGCTGGTGGTGAAGAATAAAGTGCAGTTGAATGTAATGAGAGGGATGTGAGTTTATGTGTTGAGCATGCAGCAGCTGCAGAGGTGGAAACTCAGCGCGGCTGCATAAGGACTAAAAAATGGTTGTTGAACAAACAACCACATGAATGCATTTCACGTTAAAGTTATTCATTGACAGGCGGCGGATCGGCTTGTGGCAGCAGGAACAACACAGGTGGAAGAACTCCTGCATTCCATTCAGGTGATGTTGTTCCAGGTTCTTTGTGTTGCACAGTCGCTGCAGGTGTCATTTACACCTGGACACTGGAGACACGTTGCTAAGAGATGGTTAGAGTTCTCACTTTGTTTTATAGGAACTGTTTGCTGTTGTTGTTTTGAATAGTGGAACCACAGATCTATTACCATAGAAAGCATTTTTGCATTTACTGAAAATAAGAACCAGTTCTCAACTAGCTCACCTGCTAAAATAAAGGTTAAATAAAATAAATAGACTTTGCAGAAGGAGAAGCACCATTGTTAGGAACACAATGGATGTAGATGCTGGAGTTGTGTGTTCCTGCTCAGCATTACCATGTCATGACTTACTGGGACACTCGGATAGAACAGAGCTATTGTTAATGTTATTAGGAACAGCTGGTTCTCCTTCTATCACCAGTCACACAGTCTGCAGTGACTTGCCGTCTCACAGTGCTCTCCTCATAGATACGTATGATAAAGGCTTTATTATACATATCTAACTCACTACACTTCAGGGTTGTTTAAGCTCAAACTGTCTTTTTTAAATCTCATATCTGTGATTCTGTTTGTTTCTGACTGGATGCCGGAGTATTTATGAATGTTTAATACCACTATATTTGTTGCTTCAAGCGATTCGGGGAACATTACAGCATCCGATCCAATGCAGTATGATGGCAATAATAAAGCAGAACCACTCCCTGGGTTTGTCCGTGTTCAGTGTGTTTGTGGCACTGCTGTTAAGGTATTTTAATAACACACATAAGCAGCTTCCAGGACGACTCAGTTATCATATATGAGATTGTAAATGTAATAAATCCTGCTTTACCTTCATAAAGCCAACAGCTGGCATAAATAAAAGTGGTATTAATAAAGTCCACATTAATACAGTCAGCTTCAGATTTGCATTTCACCGTCCTTGAAACCTAATCAAGGCCTCGAACGTCTTCTGGTGGCTGACACTGGTTCAGCACAGAAACCAACAAAAACAGAGTGTTTACTAAACACTTTGGCTTTTCCCTCAGTTTGGTTCATCTTCAAAGGCAGAAACCCCTCCCAGTGAGGAGGAGTCTGGCTTCGTAATTAGCAGCTCAGATGTATGCATGTGTATGTCTGCTAATTGATTTGGGCTCGGTTTAGTTTCTGGGTCACTGAATTCCATTGCTGCTAATGAAGCCCGGGGGAGGAGGAGCATTGTGCATGCACGCATTTTCTTCTTCTTTCTTTCTTCAGTGCAACTTTGAAAGTTAGAAGTACAGTTGAATAATCACTGAGCAGATGAATGCTGAAGTGTTTGAAATAACGGAAAAGTTGGGGGTCGGAGGTAGAAATGTTTTTATCTGTTTATTTATGTCACATGTTTCTACAGTAATAGGTGGATATAGGATGAATAAAGCTGTTAATTTAGTCACATATGTGTACAATAAAAACACAGTAAATTCAATAAAACAATAAATATTAAAGGGCTGGGAGTTATTTAGCTGAATTGCATTCTGTTTCATCCCAAAAATAATCCAGATTCATTCTCTTCATGATGAGATTTGTCAGTTTAAACTTGACTTGTGCAGCGGACTGTTTTCCTAAACAACAAAACCAGTGAACACTTTACTAAAGAAATGTTTTTTTCATATCATAACACAGGTGTAACCCTGAACAGAAATGATTACAGCTAAATTGCGTTTTAGCTGCCTCTCCTTCAGGCTCCTGGTGCTGGGAGCCGGCTCACTGGCCCGCTATCACGGCTGACTGGGACACTTGAAGTGGATGGAACCATTAATAATGTTATTAGCAGCACCTGCGCTTCCTGCTGCGACCAGTCTGCTGTGAACAGGGCCTGAGCCTGAGAGCACAGCAGCACCAGAGGAGCTATGTAGCACCGGACCTTACCGAGGGAGGGCCACAATGGAAAACAGAAAACACTCTCCTCCCTCAGCACCCAGCAGCCTCAGGAGAGCTTCATCATCATCATCATCAGGGGTCCCTCACACCCCGGCCACCACCTCCTCCAACTCCTACCCTCAGGGAGGCGTTTCAGGCCAATAAAGACAAAGTAAAGCACAGTTTCTACCTGAGAGCTGCCGTCGCCCTGAACCCGCAAATTCCCAAAAATCATCCTGCAAGAGATGTAAAATAGAAAAATCTCTGTTCATACTCCCAGTGCAATAACTTACTGAACACAATATCCCCGTTGTTCTTTATTTATATTTATTTCATATTCATATGTTTTATTCTGTATTCTATTTTTTCTATTCTTCATCCCTTTAGTTGTGTAAATACCTCCTTTAAATGTCATTTAAAGTCCCTCTCCAGCCAGTGTTTAACCCCAGCGCTCCTCTGTGTGTATCAAAGGTACACTGTTTGTCCATTCAGATAATAAATATCACCTGGTTTTCCTTCCTGGTCTGACAGAACTCTGGATCTGTGTGTGACTGTCGTCGCTGCTCAGCCGTGGCGTCGGAGGCTTAGTTTGCCTGTGATATGTCCTCTACAATATAAAACACCATATGGACATGTTAACAAGGTAAAAACCACCAGATCTTTACCAGAGGGGCTCTTCAGTGTTATTAGTAACACCTGCTTTCCCTCCTGTGATCAGTCTGCTGTGAAAAAGGCCCGTGACTGAGACTGCATCCACTGTAATGGGTCGCTGTGGTACCGTGGTCCGTCTGGGGGCGGCCGGGACACGGCGCAGCAGAAGATCCACCGTTCTTTAGTAAAAACCAACCACGCAGACAGACTGTGGGACATGACAGATAAGTAGGTTTAAAATGTGTTCAGAGACAGACATCTGAGACGAAGGTGGGCAGGAGCAACACGACAGAATAAATCTAACCAGCAAATACGACACAAGAAATGAGAAGAACAGAGAGAGACGGTAACAGCAGCATCAGGAAACTGTTCAGTGTTTTAGCTTCAGACTTTAGAAGCAGCTGACCATTAATCCACGACACACACACACTCCTCAACTCTTCACCAAACCTCGACCCAGCTGCTAAACACGATTCCCAGTTTGGATTTATTTTCTACTCACACACACACTCCGACCTTGCCGAGCCGATCCATATGGCTGTTCATCCCCCTCCTCACCCCATATGGTAAAACACTAACCTCAGCAGTGCTCTTTGTCGTGCCTCCTCCATTATGAACTGTTAAGAGCCACGGTGAACATGCTAGGATGTGAATGCCCCCCCGCTGCTGGGCCAGGTGCATCCAGTCCCCGGCAAACAAATCAATGTGGTAGAACATGGTCTGCTTCAAAAAGAAAAGAGAAAAAAGAAAATGAAAGGGCACAGTGGGAAGAGGAGAGCATTATAAGATGCTGGGGGAGTGAGTGCAGGATGGAAACACACACACACGTATACGAGGTAGATGTACAGCACACACTGGACATAACGCACTGCATTACTTCTTTATTTGGTCTGTCATTCAGTGTCCCCATCAGCCCCACGCACTAAAGGAACACTGCATTTTCATGTTCAGTGTTCATCATCCATCATGTTCGTAGCCTCACATCAGATGGAGCACCAGAAAGCTTTTAGAGGTTTGGGGGGGAGGCACATCTGGCATAAGACGGGCCACTAGAACAGTAACACTCACTAACACAGCGTTTCAGGCCATCCATTCAGCCTAATGTTCACATCATACTCTCTGTTCTTTGGGCTTTGTGCTGAACCAGACATGCTCTCTCACAATTCAGGGTTTCACCTGATTCTCACTCTCTGAAGAGACAAAACAGAAGCCGGCAAACATATATACATATTTATGGTACGTTTAAAAGATGCTGCTGCTGCTCTGCTCCGCTTCCACCTGATCTGTAAGAACAGAACATAAGCACACTGTTTACTGGGTTCTATGTCCAGACAGGCTGAATGCAGGAGCAGACGTCCTCTGATGCTGGACAGCAACGTGTTTGGCAATATTGGTCTTCACTTCTCTGTTGAATATGTGCCACCAACAACAGTGGAATAAGATCTCTTTCTGCTGACACTTCATTTTTATGAAGAGAACTGGCCGTCCTACTTTCACTTGATGCTTATAGAGAACTGTAAATAACATAGTATATGAGTATATGAGCTGATGTGTGTCCAGTCATTGATTTAACCTCTTAAAACTAAATCAAAATAATCCCGTTCTGGTTTAAAATGACTTGATGTAACTCTACATCATTGCTTCCTCTTGACTGTCCTCACCTCTCTCCCCACTCACTACAGCTGGAGCACACCAGCTCGCCGACACTTACAGTTAAACTACTACGCCGGCCGATGGCACGTTCTAACACTGGAGTGATTCAGCGACCTGTGTTTAACCTGGAGGCCGACTCTAAAGAACAATGACGGTACAATAAGTCCCATAAGTTGACAGAGCTGGTCGTTCAGGTCAGTCACACATGAACCCCTGAAGTCTGCCTCACATGTATGCTGACAATTCAAGGTCTGCAAGCTGCTTGTTTTGCTCATGATGTCTCTTCCGGCTATTAAAAGAAAAACCCGTTAACAACGTTTGTTCTACTGGTTTGCTCCCTTCGTCGTCATCTCCAGTGTTTCTAAAAGCTTTGGTCAAAGGAGCAAAACACTTTTAGACTAAGACTCCTAATGAAAGCTGATGTTGTCTTCTGAACATGTCCATTAGCAGCGCCTTGCTCACACGTTCACTATGCATCAGTAAGAAGGTTCTGTTCACTGTCCCTACCCTTAAAGATCTGAAGTCACATTATGACAACAAGCTGAGAAACAGATGAGACCGTTTGAAGTACAAATTATTCCTCTCAGAGAATATTTTAAAGTTCTTTAGCCCCATATTTGCATCTGGACAATACAGTGACGCACGATGAATTTGGACAAGGTTAGAATCTGTTCTAGCAGCACCGCATGAATATTGTATTGAGCTGCAGCGTGCTGTAGGTGTTTTCAGATCTCATTTATGTAATTCCACCTACCCCGGCTTCACTGTGAGCATATAACCCCCAGAAAGTCTTTATGGCCTTAAAATCCATTATGGAAATAGGAAGCATTGAATAATGAGCTGACAGAAGAACGAACTTACATCGCAAACTGCAGCGGGCTTTTTTTTTTTTATTTCTGTGTGATAAAGAAAAATATGAGCGTCTTCAGTGATGTCTTCCTGTTTGTGTGGAACAGTTCAGTCTGTCCACGTCTCTCTGCTGCTCTGTGCTGCATTCCCATCAATACACTAAATTAACAAAATAAATGCTCGGCCCTGCTGCCCAACATGTTATATGGTACTGACACATTTTTCCTACATCCTGCGGTCTGTGTGTGTGTGTGTGTGTGTGTGTGTGTGTGTGTGTGTGTGTGTGTGTGTGTGTGT
>NW_007578759.1:279982-288636 GCF_000690725.1 Stegastes partitus
GCGGTGGAGGTGGGGGAGCACAGATACAGACAAATCAATACTAGAACTTGTCAGCGGGGGGATTTCGATCAGCCACACTCTGTCCACACCCCTAAATCCCAGCCCCCGCCCCGCACACACACAGGCGAATGGACAAACCCCACATCCCACTGCTCAGTCCAAAGAATAGCACGCCGTCAATAGAGCCGTCCACTGCATGTTCTGACACACACACATGCACACACACACTGGGAACAGCAGCCCCATCGATCACCCTCTTGTCCCTGCAGAGATCTTCAATGTGTCACACATGTGCTCCCCTTGCCACTACCCAGAGCAAAACCAAAACCATTTACAGCACCACTGGGAACCTTTGGACTTTTTATAGATGGATGGATGGATGGATGGATGGATGGATGGATGGATGGAGGCGTGGATGGATTTGTTAGGAATGTGAAAACACTATGGAGCTGTGCATCAAAGGGAAGCTGTGGCTGAGCAGCTGGTTGGCTGCCTCGCCTGCAGACCGGCATCAGGAGCACTTTGTGCTTGTTGGTTTATCTGCTAAGCTAAGGCTAAGATGTGTGTTCATAAGTTAGATATGGAGGAAGAGCGAATGTGTGTTATTCTGTCTGTGGCGCTTTTGTTTGGGACCGTTCTGTGGATCAGCGTGACCGTCTGACACTGTGGCTGTATGCAGGATGTGACTGGCTGTGTCCACATAAGGTCTGAACCCAGATCACAGCCTATGATCTGAATACTATATTAACTATATTGCAAAACTAGAATCTTCATAAAAGCAGCTTCATGCATCTTCTCGTTCTTCTTCCTGTTGTTCCTCTTCAAAGTAAAACTCTGGACGAGTGATCTCCAAAGCACACGTAGGCTGCAGCACACAGAAGCATTTCATCAGGAGGTAAAAGTGATTTAAGGCCAAGAGTTAAAGTGAAATGATGCAGATAAGGTACGGTCCAGCCACAAACACAGAGAATTACTGATAAAAGTCCGACTCTGAAGCAGCAATCCAAATGTGAACAATGAAAAGTTGTACTGAGACAAGCATGCATGTGAGAAGTCATTTCAGAAACTGATGACAACACGTCCAACACATGTTTTATTTTAGACATTTGGATGGTGCCAATTTAAAAAAACAAAAAAAGACCGCAAAGCATCTGAAACTCTGCAAACTGCATCCAACAGATTTGTTTAGTTTGTTTATTTGATTTAGAATCTGTTGTCAAAAAATGAACAAATAATCATTTTAGTCTTTAAATGATCTTTGAAAAAGCTTCTCTGTCTGAGAGGTCGACACAGAACCAAACCAGAAGTCGCTGAATTGACAGACTGCCACACAACAGCTTCAAACTCTAAACTCCTGACTGTGTGATGAGAGGAGGCCTGTGTGATGGACTAGAAGCTCTAAACCTGGTTAGATAGCACCAGCAAAGGTGCAAAGTGCAAAGCAAAGGAAAGTGAGAGAAAATGAATAGATCCTCCCCAGTGATGGAGAGCAGCACGGCCGGCCTGGACCACTGGTCTCCATGAAGAACATTTCTCTTCTTTTATGACTGATTTGTGCATTCAGCCAGGCTCACACACACGTGGATGATCTTCTCTTATATGTGAAAGACGGTGACGCATACAGGAGGAGAAGTCAGACCAGAACATCTGAGAAAAGCAGCGTGAAGAAGGACCAGGCTGTCGGATGTCCTCCTTCAGCGTTTCTTTTTTTCTTCTTTATGCAACTTATTCTGATCAAAACGTCACATTTCCTGATTTATTATTTCATAGATTTATCACAAGAAATCGATGATTTGCTGTTCGACACAGAAACAGACTAAAATAAATGTAAAAAAACAGCCTGACTTTGTGAGTTTCACACCTATCAGTCTGCTGCGGCTAGCAGGTGTTAATTAGACAAGAGAGAAAAACACCTGTGAAGACGCACACGCACACCTGAGCTGAACCTGAACGCACCTTCAGTGTACGTCTCTCTCTCTCCTTCACACACACACACACACACACACACACACACACACACACACACACCTCTGGCTAATAGCTCAATTAACACACTGTCACATCAGAAAACGTGAGCCGACTAAACCCACCTGTCTCCCAGGAGCATAACGAAGCGAGAGGAAGTAATTGATACTATATTCATGCAAAGCTACTTTAAAAACTAATTATGTGTGTATAACAAGCAGAGAATTATTCCGACAGCTCCTGGAACCTATTAGCTGTGGTGACGGCGGTGTGTGTGTGTGTGTGTGTGTGTGTGTGTGTGTGTAGTTGTGTGTAGGTGTGTGTGTGTAGTTGTGTGTAGGTGTGTGTGTGTGTGTGTAGGTGTGTGTGTGTGTGTGTGTGTGTGTGTGTGTGTTGTATGTGGTCTCTCTGTTCACCAGCAGCGTCACACGGCAGAGCTGCGACACACAAACACAGGCTGTGGCTTCAGGAACCTACAAATTGAAACTGGATCTTAATTCATTTATGTGTAATTTCTGCCAACAAACATTGGTGTTTAGGGTGAAGGTCGGCCACGCTGGAGGCCTGACTGGGTCCAGAGAGCTGCAGGCTGATCGAGCCTGACAGAACAGGCGTGGCTTCACAGCTCTGGGGGAAGAACGGTTCTGTTCTGCTTTCACCATGAGACAAATGAGATGAGGTGATGTTCTGGACTAAACACAGTAAATATCAGCAGATAATGCAGAGCTTTAATTATGATGTTGGAACTCATGTAAAACCAGTAAAGGATAAAATAAATAAATCTTTTGTGACTGTCATCAGAGCCAACAGATCCAAACAGGGTCCTGATGCTTCCATACGGCGCCTCGGGGACAGTTTCTCTGACTGAGGATGGAAATCTGTAAAAATGGGTCAAGATATGTTGGTTTGTTTTGCAAAAACAGCTGGATGCTGTGAAGTTTAGCATAAATAGTGCACATTTTGGGAGCTAAATGCAGCCACTAATGAATATACTGTACGTTTACTGTGCGCGTGGGCTGGAGAGTGACTTGAAACGCTGTGATTCATCAAACTCTGCTTATTTACATCATATCTTCAAATTTAAATAAATGAATAAAAACAGTCAAACGACCAGCAACAGTGGCTGCCAAATAACAACCATAGAACTAAATTAAAATATACGAAACTAAAAAAAAGGAAACAACCAAACAAAAAATTATAAAACAAGACATTTTCACTGTATGTTTTAAAATAAGGGTTATTCTACTAATTTATAGACACAAGTGTTAGTCGTTGTTTTATTTGATTTTATTTTACTTTCATCATTTTTTTTCTTGTCTTTCTTTGCTTGGCATAAAGAAAAAGAATAGAAATGTAAATTGTGCACATTGAAATCTTTGTGTTGTATTCTTTATTTCTCGTTTGCGTTTTACTTTTATATTTTTGTATATTGTTATATAATTATTTGTCATTTTATTTTGTGCTGCTGCGATAAAACAATTTCTTTTGTGGATCAATAAAGTGAATCTAAAACTACTGAAAAATGAAACGTGTATTTTAGGTAGACGTTGGATTCTTTTACAGTGTAGAAGAGAGAAAAATCCAAAGTAAAATAAACATCCATCCATCATCACTACACCTTCATCCTCACCAGGGTCATGGGGGGCGGAGCCTATCCCAGCTGACTCAGGGTGAAGGCAGGTTCACCTGGACAGGTAACCAGTCTATCACAGGGCTACACTTAGAGACAGACAACCAAGCACACTCACATTCACACCTACGGACAATTTACAATCACCAATTAACCTCAGCATGTTTGTGGACTGTGGGAGGAAGCCGGAGAACCCGGAGAGAACCCACGCTGCACGGGGAGAACATGGAGACTCCACGCAGGAAGATCCCGGGTGTCCTCACCGGGACGCCAACCGGCGACCTTCTAGCTGTGAGGCCACGGTGCTAACCACTGATCCACCTGCAGCCCTAAAATAAACATCTGTCACTAAAATAAACAGCAGAAAACAAGCTTGATATGAACGGCTGCCGACTGCATGAACTCCTTGAGAACAAAGAAGCCGTCAGCAGGGTGAAGCTCCGTGGAGGAAGCTATGGTACAGGGACACCAGTGCTGTTCCTGCTCAAGGCTGATGCCATCGTGGGTCCTTGTATAGTGAGCTGCCGTCTGATGGAAGTCAACCAGCCGAGGGAGGCAACAAGCCATCAACCACCGGCCTCCTCGTCCCAGCAAACTGTTTCCACACTCTGAGGGAGAAACATTTGGAATATATGATCCTGGTTGCAGCAGCAGAATCAATTCATTGTTGCTTTTGGTATTTTTATGGGGTTCGTTGACAATCAGAAGAATTTAATAGCAGCAGCTGGTGCTCTGAATCAATGCACTTGGTTGTATGAGAGCAATAAGAGTTTGATGTGAGCTGATGAATAGGGCAGCGGGATGGGAGGCAGTCTGACGCTGGATTGGATTCAGAGGAATTGCGGACCAGAAGACCAGCGGGTTCACGCCCTCCATCTCCTTCCTCTCTGCTTTACAAAAAATATGACATTTTCAATGCATGAAGCAATTTAATCTCCCGCTCCTCTATGAAAACGCCTGTAAATGAGCGTCTGTGAAATTAAGGCGATCGGCCAGAGATTGGTCAGTCCGCCGGTCTCTCCCTCTGTCTGTCTCCGGCTCTGTCCCGTCTCCATCTAATACAAAATATAAGGTATTATCAATGCATGAAGCAATTTAATCTCTTTCCCTTTGCGCTCTCTCTTATGAAAACGTCTGTAAATGAGTGTCTGTGAAATTAAGTGGCAGAACGGTCTGTTTTCTCCGAGGTCAGTCGCTCTCTTCCTCCTCTCTCTGCTTCTGTGATCAGCCCATTTGTCAGAGGTCAGACTTGTTCCCATCTGGGAGCAGCGTTTTGGCTGCCAAACATTCCCTATTACCGTATGTAAATTCATTAATTGCAAACCCATAACCACATCATCCTCATCCTCTGACCTCTCTTATCCAGGCCCCCCCACCCACACACACCCCCGGCCTCGCTGCCCTCATGCAAATAGCAGATAAATAAATAAATAATTGAATATGCAAAACATCCGAGTCTGGGGCAAATCCTGGGAGAGGAAAGAGAGAAACAAAGAGATAGGGAAACAGGAAGTGTAATGAGAGAGACGGAAAGAAAGAAAGAAAGAAAGAAAGAAAGAAAGAAAGAAAGAAAGAAAGAAAGAAAGACAGAAAGACAGAGAGCAGTGTGAAGGCTGAGGAACAGATCGGGGCTTATGGGGGCTTAAACAACAAGGCGATGAATAGAATAGATGATAACAAACTGACTGACTGCCTGAATGAAATCAAGGTTTTTCAGGAAACAGAATAAGATGCAGGAAAAACATCCCTTTGTTATGTTAAACACACCATCTCACTGGAAATGTCTTGGCCTGCTTTATTCATCCCAACATTGTCATTGCAAATAATAGCAGAGATTGACACAGACTCTTGCTTCGGATTAATCCGCCAGCAGTTCAAAGAATGCTCCGCAGAATGCAGCGCGTTGATGCCCTTAAGCTGCAGCATCATGTGGATGTGCACTTCTAGATATCCACCTACTGTAAGTGTAAACTCTTAAGCTGCCTTAGAAATGGCAGCGATGGCAGAGAATCGGTCATTGTGCTCTTCCTCTATGCAGACGCTCCTGTTCAAGCAGACACAATGTGTGCGTTTCTGGAGATCAGCACAATGAAACAGCAAGTCATGCATCCTCGTGTTGACGTCAAATCATGTTCACACAATTCAGATGCAACTGAAGGAACTTTGGATAGAAAACTACCTGACTGGTCTGATGCTGTGAGGACTGTCGTTGGTTAATGTTTCAGGCACAACAAGCTGATCCTGACCATGTCTGTGATACGTTCACTGGCGTAAGGCAGTGACTGTGCTTCCCTGACCTGAACCAAAGTGCTCTGGATGCCTGAAGCTACACATGAGGGTCTGGATGTGAACCTTGCTCTGTGGTGGGAGTCAAACACCGTACGCCTGCCATCCACCTCAGCCACCTCCTGCCAGCTCTGCTGTCGTCCACATTTGAGGCTTTAATTCATCGTTTCATCACCACATGTCCTGTACCGCTGTGTGCGCTGTGCCCTGGTCTGCACCTCCCCAAAACATGCAGCTACATGCTGCTGCAGTGCAGACCACCGCAGCAGCAGCTGCCATCGCTCCACTTTGCTTTAACTTACATAAACTGTAATCTGTAATAGGCTGTGATTGTGTCTAGCTGGTCCACAATGCAAACACAGGAGCCCGGTATTGTGCCAGTGCAGCCATGTGCCTTGTTCTCATTCTCAGAGCTCTGGACTCAGCTCCAGTGTTCTCTCTCTTGTGTTTTAGTTTCAGTCACAGTAACTGTTGTTCAGTACCATCAGCCCCAGCTCCACCCTGATCTGCTCCATTCAGCAGACAGTGTTCAAAGTACATGAAGATATTCACAGCTCAGAGGTCCAGGGTTCAGTTCTTCTGGTCTGTTTGGGTCCTCTGCTTCCTCCCACAGCCTCAAGACATGCAGAACAGGTTAACTGGTGATTCTAATGTGACTGTAGGTGTGACTAGCGGTCTTATGCTCTGCAGCTGTGGTTCTGGCTCTGTCTCAGTGATGCTGACAAATAACACTGTAAAAGAAAAAGAAGAAGATCTTGTATAAAAGCTGTGGTAGATGGTGGAGTACTGCAATGGCTTAAATAAGCATATGTATAAATGGATGGTAAATATGTGTACAGTGTTTTACAGTCACACATTATAAAAGCTGTTCCCTGTGATGGATGCTGCTTTTAACAGGATACAATTAAAAAGATTTCTTTTTCATCCCTTCCTTCATACATTATTTACATCTTTGTCTTTTAAATAGTAGCAGATTTCTGTAAAATATTATTTTGGGCTGATTTAAATACAGTTAAAAAATAGTGTGAAGCGATCATACGGTCAAATTCTGTAATTCAATGAAGCTGAAAATGGCTCAAAACAAACCTTTTTTACAGCGTACCTGCAACGCCGGCCTCTAGCACCTACACAAGGTGTTGGAGCTGCAACCTGTGGTGGTGGGCAGCAAAGACAGGGCGCACTGAGCCGCCAGACGAGCAGATAGTCCTTCAAAGTTAGTGGATAAAAGAGATCAAAACAGGATTTACATTCATTTGTTAGTCAGAAACACAACATCAAACAAAATGCTGATGTTGTTCTGAGTCAACCTGTTTGTTCCCACATTCATCAGCCATGTGAGGTTTCATCAGTGTTCTGTTCACCTCGTGTTCTGTTCACCTCGCTCATCAGTGTTCTGTTCACCTCGTGTTCTGCTCCCCTCGTGTTCTGTTCACCTCGCTCATCAGTGTTCTGTTCACCTCGTGTTCTGTTCACCTCGTGTTCTGTTCACCTTGTGTTCTGTTCACCTTGTGTTCTGTTCAGTGTTGGACTGGTGAGTCTTATGGATGATCTTGGTGATGCAGATGGTTGATCTCGTGGGCGACAAGCTGCTCTTTAATGTTAAAACACCAGAGGGAGGATCTCATAAGTTGTGTTTTACTGTCGTGCTGCTCCAGATGAGTCCAGATGAAGAAGCTTTGCTCTGTTTTGATCCTAAAACGATGACCTGAGGATGTTAGAAGGACTGCATACGTTATCTTTCTGATGTTCACGTCATGTTGGTCACTAACTCACTTCAGAAAAAGTCTGAAACAACAAGTGGTGCAGTCAGAGCAGAATGTGCTTAGCAGCAGAATGAGACTTGACGTGTGGACATGAGTGAGTTCCTGGCACAGCCGACGGTAATCACATTAAAAACGATGGGAAAGAATCATTTCTGCTAACAGAATTAATAGATGAGTCATGGTGCCATCAGATGGCTTCCAGTCTCTCGTGTTTCTTCCGTTTCTCCGCTTCGTCTCTCGTTTGTCTCCGTTTGTCAGCGGCTGCTGTTCCTCTTGGTGGGAAATGACCAGACGTGTGCGAGAATCGTCCACTAATTACCTCCTGCAGTATTTAACCCTCTCAACCCACTGGCAAGTTTAAAGCCATGTCATTAAAAAAAATAATATAAATGACACCATTTGTCAGAGCCAGAAACTGCAAAAACAGAGAGAATTATTGGATTTCAGTTTTCCCACGGTCTTCGAATGCATCATGTGTGAATTATAATAATCAAATGTAAGCATAAAATGGTAGTAGTTCATCGAAATCAGATCATCTATTTGTTCAACCTATTTATATATATATATATATATATAAACCCTTTGCACCAGATCCTGTAAACCTTCTCCTCTCTGAGACAGAAGACCACGACGGACTCAGCTGTGACCGACAGTCACGTCTGGCTGTTCAGGTGAGCTGCAGGTTAATAATAATAAGTTAATAATAAATGTGTTATTTAACTGGTAAAATGAATGCAGCAGGAGTAAAACGAGCATCAAAGGAATGAGTTGTCAGCAAGTTGTTGGTGAAATGTCCTCGAGTTGATGTGCAGAGTAGCGTGAAAACAGGAGGTTTGTGAACGCTGCAAACATGTAAACAGATGTAATGAAAGAGCCTTGAGAGCACGTCAGGCTGCCTTTTTATCCCAGCATCGATCACAGCTACAGGCGGACATTCAGATTATGTAGTTTTGTTTGTTTTTGGAAAATAAACAATCCAAAAATTCATCTTCATTTTCTTTCTTGTTTTA
>NW_007578760.1:0-1675 GCF_000690725.1 Stegastes partitus
TTCGTATTCGTATTTATATGTCAATAAAAATCTTGTACCCAAAACTCTGGTTTCACATGCATGAGTCTGAAAAATTGTGTGGATTAGAATAGTTTTTATGTGAGTATGAATCTAAAAGCTGTGAGTGAAAATTCTTGTGAGTACAACTCCAGTTTCTACAACTATGAAGTCTTCTCCTCTCTGTGGACACGAATTCAAGTTTGTAGGTACGAGTAAAAAAGTGTTGAAGTGACATCACACGGGGGAGGATTTGATCTGGCGACTATACCAAACGCTACATGTTCCAAATTCAAAGATGGCTGACGACGGTGTTCCAGGTGGAGCTACCAGCTCCACTGAGGCATCACAGGTGTGGTATAAATGACATGTGTATCCAGTATTTATTTATATATTACAGAAGAAAATACTATTTTAGATAATATACGGTTATTGGAGTCTTTCTCTTACTCTTATAGAGTCTTACTGCTATAGTTTGCAAGCTAACGACGGCAGACTTTTAAACCCACGCCAGTGGATATTTATTTATAAATAAATAAATATAAATAAATACTGGATACACACGTCATTTATACCATAATTCGTGTGAATTCGTGTCCACAGAGAGGAGAAGACGTCGTAGTTGTAGAAACTGGAGTTGTACTCACAAGAATTTTCACTCACAGCTTTTAGATTCATACTCACATAAAAACTATTCTAATCCACACAATTTTTCAGACTCACGCATGTGAAACCAAAGTTTTGGGTACAAGATTTTTATTGACATATAAATACGAATACGAATGTTAGAATCATGAACACACCTTTTGGACAGTTATCTTATTCCATAAGTAACACTTAGATTTTGTATTGCATGGGTTGTCATACATCAAGATAGGGAAGAAGGGAATGCTGGTAGGTGTGAGATATTGATCAAACTAAATATACCATACAGAGTGTTGGGAAAGGGAGAAGGTCAAGAATATGTTGTTGTGGAGGTGTAGCGTAAGGGAAAGGAGGTTGTAATAATAAACTATTATGAGCCATGTAAAAGGATTGAACTCGGCATGTTGTTAGGAGTTCAGGGTCAGGATAGGCACAGGGTAATTCCGTGTGGAGATTTCAATGCACACAATCCACTCTGGGGGGGCAGGCAGCGAAAGGTTCATGGCCAAGCAATGGAGGCTCTATGAGAGGAAAAAGAGTTGGTGTGTCTGAATGATGGGTGAGGTACTAGGGTGTGTGTACGTACAGGACAGGACTCTGCTCTCAACCTAACATTGATGTCTCATAGTTTGGCTAAGAAATGTAGTTGGGAAGCATGGGATGAGTCATGTGTTGGAAGTGACCACTATCCAATTATGACTGCTGTAGACATTGAGGTGGAAACATTATCAACACAAGGAGGGGGAAGGTGGGTGTTTGAAAAGGCAAACTGGGAAAAGTTTGAGGTAATTAGTGAAGAAAAAATGACAGTGATTGATGAAAGTCAGGATATTGCTGAGTTAAATGAGAGTTTCTGTTCTAAAATAATTGAGGCAGCCTTCGAGTCAATCCTGAAGAGTAGAGGGAGGATACTAAGGAAAGCTGTTCCATGGTGGACAGAAAAATGCAGTAGAGCTATAAAAGAAAGGAACAAAGCATTTAGACTTTTAGAATTAAAATGAGAATAGAATAAAACTTTATTAAAAAATAAAAC
>NW_007578760.1:2438-14902 GCF_000690725.1 Stegastes partitus
AATCTTTTAGCTCTCTATAATAAAGTGTAGGAATAAGGAAGGCTACCAAAAGCTTGGAAAGAGGCTGTAATAGTGCCTATAAGGAAATCTGGGAAGGATCCCTCGAAGCCCTCTAATTACAGGCCAATAGTCCTTACATCAAATTTATGGAAGATCACGGAAAGGATGGCCACTGAAAGGCTGACATATTTCACAGAAAAGAAAGGAATACTGTCACATTATCACAGTGTGTTTAGAAAAGGAAGGGGAACCTTGGATCCTATCATTTGCTTAGAGCATGAGATTAGAAAAGCACAAATCAGTAATGAATCAGTTATAGCAGTATTTTTCAGTGTTGAAAAAGCTTATGATATGATGTGGAAAGACAGACTTCTGATAAAGTTCAAGTTAATGTTGTTAGGAGGGAGAATATTCAATTGGATAAAGGATTTTATGGCATATAGAAATATCCAGGTAAGGATAAGAAAGGAAATATCGAGTCAGTGTTTGGTGGAAAATGGCACCCCGCAAGGGAATGTAATAAGCCCAATAATTTTTTTCAATCATGATTAATTATGTTTTCATTCAAATTCAACCAGACATAGAAAGATCTCTTTTTACTGATGATGGAGCATTGTGGAAAAGGGGTAGGTACATCATGCATATTAATGGAAAGGTGCAAGAAGGCATTGATAAAGTTGTTTAGTGGGCATATGATTGGGGATTTCAATTTTCAGTAGAGAAAACAAATATAGTTGTCTTCTCAAGAACGAGAGCTCTTCCTGATGTTAGCCTGCAGATGTATGAAAGGATATTGGAGAGGATGAATACTTTCAGATTCTTGGGATTTTTTTTTTTGATTCCAAGTTAAAATGGGCATATAACATAAATAAAATAGTTGAGAAATGTCAGAAGGTTTTAAATATATCATGAGGTGTTTAAGTAGGGTGGGATGGGGCACTAGCTTCTCATCATTAAAAACCATCTATGTGACAATGATCCTGTCAGTGTTTGATTATGGGAGTGTGGTTTATGGTTCAGCCTTAAAAAGTTTGCTAGACAGACTGAATAAAATCCAGACTCAAGCTCTGAGGCAGTGTTGTGGAACAGTAAGAACGAGCCCCATCCCAGCCCTGCAAGTTCTGGGGAAAGAGATGCCATTGGATGAAGAGGAAGCAGATATTGACCAACTACTGGGCTAGCCTCAAGGGACACCAAGAGCAACATCCCACAAAAGTGGTCTTGCAGGAGTGTTAGGAACAAGGCAGAGGGCAAAAGGTTAACTTCAGGTGGGTGGGCATCCAGTATGCAGAGGATATGGGGATAGAAAATTTCAACATGAGCCCAACAGTGGTAACCCCAGAAGCTGAACCACGGAAGCTTATTACACCACAGGTGGACTCGTACCTCCTGGACCTCAGGAAGACAGAGAAAGGGAAAATAAACTTGGTGTCAGCTTTCTTAACTCATGTTAACCAGCATTACCCTCAGTACCCTCAGTATGGGTCTAAAGATCCAGAGCAGCAAACAACAGGGGCTGCTTTCTCTGTTCCATGATCAAAGGTTCATGTGGTGAAGCGTACCTCAGATTATTTGGGAGTTCACACTGTAGAGTTGTGGGCAATGTTTTTGGCACTGAAGTGGATAGAAGAAAGCAAACCAGGAAATACAGTCTGACATCTTTTATTTCCAGCCGTCAAGAACCAGATTTTATAAGTACATACCAGAGTCATACAGCAAGGTATGCATTTCAAATATATGTGGGTACTGGCACATGTAGGTATAAAAAGGAATGAGGAGTTGGATAAATTGGCTAAACAAGCACTACAAAAGGATACCATAAATACACACATTTCAGTAAGTAAATCAGAGATTGAAACAATAATCTGGAATAAGTCAATGGAGGAATGGCTGGGGAGGTGGGACAATGAAACAAGGGGAAGGTTTTTATATAGCTCTATCAGCAACATAAAGTCAACAGACAGGAATATAGGAAGGACAAGGAGGGAGGAGGTAATATGCAACAGGCTTAAATTAGGGCATTACAATTTAAACAGTGCACTACACAAAATACAAAAACATCCAACTGGTTTATGTGAGCGTTGTCTGTTAGAGGAGTCAATAACACATGCAACCACAGAATGCACCAGGTACAGCCAAGAAAGACAGCATATGAAGGAGTTGAGAAAGACTGGAATACATGAAATCAAGGTTAAAACTTTGATGAGTCTGTCAAGTGGGCTGGGTTAAAGAGTGTTTTTTGAATTCATTAGACAAACAGGTTTATAAAATAGAATTTAATCTCTGCTCCACACTCCAGAGCAGAAGGTGGCGGTAATGCACCTAATAAACTGGTTGCCAACCGCCGTTAAAACACAAGAAGAAAAGAAGAAGCGAACGCAGAAGAAGAAGAACTAGAAGAAGAAGACGACGACGAAGGCGAAGAAGAAGATGTGCGCATGCTCCGTGCTGTCAATCTGACAAACTTGGGACGGTGAAGACGGTGAGTTGTGTATTTGACGTATCTGTTCCGGCAGTGTGTTTTCGTTTAAAGACTACTGCTTTACCTGAACCAGACTGCCGGCTGGGCCCGCTCACCTCCTCCTGTGTTGTTGTCGAGCGGCTAGGAAAGTTCCGCTAACTTCCTGGCTGGCTGCCCGGAGGCTCCAGCTGCTGTCGCATCGCTGCATGATGGAAACCAGAGGACCAGGCGTCTCTCTGGTCTCTCATGTCAGGTGTCAGTAAGAGCAAGTGAAATTAGACAACCTTTACAGGATCCTGAGCTAAGTTTAGCTAAGCCTCCATGTTTCTGCTCTTGTTCACATCAGCCAGTCAACTCATGCTGAGCTGGTAACTCGGATGTAGATGTGACAAACGACGGCTGACTCACACAAACATATTCAGGAACCAGTGAATCTTCGTTTTAGAGGTTTTTGCCCAAATCGCTGCACGTTTAATTGCATTTTAGTTCCCATTTCCTTTCTTCTGACTGCTTTGGCTCTAATTGTAGCAGCTCTGCAGGACTTAGCTGAAAGCGACGTTTCTTGGTGAATCACATCATGTCGTCGTTTGTTAAGGTTTGGTGACAGTTTCCACCCCTTGACAACAGGTCATGCTGACTTGCAGGTTTGTCCCTGTAAATCACTGTCCCAGTTAGTGTTCATCAGCATGCTGCAGCCTGTAGCTGATCAACTCAGTTACTCAATCCACAAACACAAGTCCTCCAGCTGGACGGAGGGATTCTGTGTGTAATCAGCAGCTCTTTTCTTTTCAGAAACATTTTAATGGTCAACATGACGACTTCGTGGAGTGACCGTCTGCAGAACTATGCTGATGTACCAGCCAACATGGATGGAGTGGCCATGAAGAAGTATCGACGTGAAGCTCACCACAGGTACATAAAGGATAGCAGAAAACAAAGCACCTCACAAGGTTTCAGCTTGGACAAGGCTTTCTGTTACTGACACAAAGGTTGTAGTTAGAGTGATCTTAAAGTCTTGCTATTTTTGATTGATGTGTTAAAGTTTTCAATTATTGTACATTTGCACCAAGTCAGAAATGCTGTGGATTAATGCTACAGAATAATGACGTGGCAAATTCACATGCAGTTAAGCAGTTTCTAAATGAGTACTGCAGCTGGAAGATACACTTATTGTAGATGTGTTTGCTAAATAGTCTTTTGAAAAATGCTTATAGTTTTGGAGAATAGAGGGTCAGAGTTTGTTAATGCATAAATGAGTCATGTGGCGTTGTGCTGGCTGGTCCGTGGAGATCACCCAGATACACAGTGACTACTGACTTGCACATCACTGCAACAGGGTGAAAAGATAAACCACTGGAGGTCAGCAACAGCTAAATGTTCTGCTTCTGTAAAGCTGATCTTGAAAGCCATTCGTATCTTTCATGAAAAAGCAATGTAGTGTTTTGTAATAATATGATTATAATAATAATAACAATAATTGTAATAATGCTTTACATTTCAGCGCAGTTACAGTTTAGCATAATGTTTGTTGAGTGGTGCTGTCTTTGTTATGTTTCATCCTGTCATGTTTGCCGTTTCAAATTCATTAAAAGTACCCATCCAGATTCAGCCCACTATGAGACAGAGGAAGGGATTAATTCAGTTTAAAGGTGCTGGTTGTTTTTTAGACCTGACCAGCTGGCATTATTTCATTTGATCTTTAGTGGTAAGGCGAACAATAATGCATGGATTTTCTTAATGTCTTAACTACACAATGCACAATTTTTGTTGCTGCGTTTAGAAGAGATAAAAACCGATACGGAAAAGCATGCAGTGTAACTGTGACTGCTAACTGAAGTTATTACAGAACAACTTGTAATGTAACCTGCACAACCACCAGTAAAGAAAACAGTTTGATGCTTTTTGGTTTGTATGATCTTCATGGCTTTATGTGACAATGTAGCTGTGAGGAGTTCTGTTTTTCGACTGTCACTGCGGTCACTTGTGTTCTGACACCAGCAGGATGTGACCAGAAGCAGAACTGGAAGTTAGCGTCTGACTGAAACCTGTAAAGCAGGAAAGCTGCAACTGTTTTCACAGTTGGTAGCAGACTTTCTGTCCGATAATTGTAAATAAATAGTTTAAATTAATCGCACAGATTCAGATTTCCTTGTGAAAACATATTAGTGACTGAATTGTTCTGCTGCTGATTATTATTACACTCACTGGCTTTTAAGCTCTGGGCCGTTATTTCAAACTGTTGCATACAGTTAACAGAGGGTGAAACTTGAATGTGCCTCAGTACCGTTGTAATGCTATGGAGGATACCAGAATGTCTCAGGTGGCAGATTTGCTTATTTTTGGCATATACCTGTTGTGTCTTTTGTGCATACATAAACTCTTAGTTTACGCTGTAGACATGATTTTATAAATGAGGTCCTGGGTTTTATCAGAAAGGGCTCCTTTGATTACATTGCTTCAATTTCCTTGGCATTCTGACTTATTCTTTTATCACATAGTTTCTGATTTAAATCAGAAGTTGCAAGGTAAGATAAATGAAGGTGGGTTAGGTCAATGATATTGTCTAAAATATTTTGATTAGAATTTTCTTTTTTGTTTGTTTTCCTGAACTTTCCTGGAGTCAGATTTCTCACCGGGTACTGACTTGCTATACAATATGGACAATCTGCTGTGAAAGACAGCATGACTATGTAAGATGAGTGATAAGACCAGCAGCCATGAGTTCAGTGGTAATACTACGTGTATTTTCTATTACAAAGCTTTCCAAGGGATCTGGCTCAAAACCATCCTGCAATGAGGTATGCCAACATTTTGTTGTTGAAACAAACTGTGACTACTGACTAAATGACTCTTCCATGACATAACGTGATTCTTCATCAAACTCTCATGGATCCATACTGACACCGATTGTGAGCTAAGTTACTCCCTGTAAAGACAGCAGCTGGTCATTGTGGTTTCTTGGTGTTGCATTTTCCTTCTTCCTGCATCTTTCCTTTTAATCCTCATCTGTTTTTGTAAATCTGATGTGATTTTTCCTTCTGAGTAGAGACACAAATCCAGTGTGCAGTCTGAGCAGAGTCCCAGATTATATGTTTGCATTGTATAATCTGTATGTCTGCCTATAAGCAGTATGCCAAGAGGAGCAAGAAGCTACCACCGTACAACATCTGTGTCAGCCTGTTTGTTCTGAGTTACTCTCATAGTCAGACATTTGCAGGTGATAACAGCCACTGTTGGCAGCAGTTCTATGAAAACAAATGTTACATGTTTTGAGAACTGGACTTTGGCACAAAGTCTCACACCATCAATTACACAACTGAAATGATTATCTGACAGAAAACTAACATCAGTCATTGCCATAACTGATCAGTTGTCTGAGTCATTTATCATGCAACAGTGCCAGACATTCTCGGATTCCAGCGTCTTCACTGTAAACATTTTCTGTTTTTCTCTCATTTGTCACTGTGAATTGAAAATCTTTGGATGTTGGACTTTTGGCCAGACAGCAAATGACCAAATGATTAATCAAGTAAATTCTATAATGATTAGTTGATCATTAAATTGTAATTTTCTGTAGTTAAGTGTCAAAATCTGCAATTCTATTCTTGTTCATATTTTTAGTTTTGTTAATTCAGTATATTCTGTATTCCTAAATTCAGTAATCAGTAATCTGTTCTGTATATCACGTCTTGTTGTGGTGCCAGTATATGAAAATCAGTTCAGGTACTTGTCTAAAACCATAGACACAGCCTTGAAGAATGTCATCACTGGTGACAGTAATTTTTTTTTTTTTCAGATTTTTCAGTGCTAACTTAGATTTCTGTAACACGTATTTAAATATTAGATCTTAAAATCTCTGAAAGTCATATGTGCTGTACATTTGGAGGGAAACAACAGGCTCTGCAGAGCTGAGGGGTTTTTACAGCAGATGCACAGAGCCCTGTTTAAATAACCAGAAGGGATTGCATGTCTCTTGGTGTTGTGGTTGTTAAGTTTTTTTGGAGTGACTCAAACAAAGCTTGCATCAAAACCTGACTTCCTGTTGTTCTTGAGTTTTACTCCAGTAGCTCAAACTCTGAGCCCAAAATTTATTGAGAAACTGAGTGAAAATGTGTGACAGACTGATTTGTCCACTCTTCACTATGAAGTAAATGTGTGTTGTAGGAAATCTAGGTTTTCTAGCTTTAACTTTAATCTTCTATTTGTCATGCATTGATTGACATTACTTTCCTTGCCTTCCAGAGTGTTTGTTAACCGAAGCTTGGCCATGGAGAAGATCAAGTGTTTTGGTTTTGATATGGATTACACTCTCGCAGGTAAGTGTGTTCAGTTTAAGCCTTTAGTTGTCAGCCACGATAAACTCATAATGATGACACTGTAGGGGCTTGAACCTGGACTCTGAATGTCCTGACACTGATTCCCTCACTCATTTCGATACAGGTTGGTTTGTTGAAGAAATGGCAGTTGGTGAAATAGGAAAAATCTATATGTTACACATTTGGAGTCATAATTGATTCTTTTTTGCCACACACTGCAAGTCTTTACATAAAAGTAGCTAGTAAATAAGACCAGTAAAAACATCAAAAATGAAACAGCAAATTTACACAGAAAAACACAGTCGTACTACATCATATCCTGTTGATGCTTTGCCCGTCATTTATTTTAACTACTCAAAAAATAAATAAAATAAAAAATAAGAGGCTTTGTCTTATTTTGTCTCATTGACAGACAATATTTCTTATAATGCAATTGCAAATGTCTTCTTTTTTTTCATCTTATTTACATTGGGCTGTGCGTGGGAAGGGAAAAACTCCCCTTTTAACAAGAAGAAACCCAAATACAGAAGCAGACTCTGGGTTGGTAGCCATCTGCCTCAACTGGTTGGGAAGAGAGGAGAGCAGTGAGGGAAAAAAAATGAGCATTTAAGGAACGTTAAACTATGAACACGGACCAGGTTGGCAAGGGCAGTAGCCAGAGATAAGAAATCCAAGCATTGTCTTAACATAGCTACCTAAGCTTAGCTACCTAAGAAAATGTTGTATGTAGAAGATGCTACGATATGGTGCTCTCTGTATGTCATTGTTGCATTGTTTTTTTTTGTATACTGCCTTCATTAGAGTGAGTTATGTGTTGTTAACATAATCTCTCTTCCTGTCTGTCCAGTATATAAATCTCCTGAGTATGAGTCACTGGGCTTTGACCTGACTGTGGAGCGCCTGGTATCGATTGGATATCCACAAGAGTTGCTCAACTTTGTCTATGACCCTTCATTTCCCACCAGGTGGGTTTACAAAGCCTTGTTTTTTGACATCAGTTTGAATACTGACTTAATATTTGAATACCAGTCTAACAAATTGTCACTCTCAAGTGTGCTTCAAAGTGTTCCTGTCTTCACCCACCTGTTTGCATTCTTCTTAGAGGTCTGGTGTTTGATACCATGTATGGCAACCTGCTCAAAGTGGATGCCTACGGGAACATCCTCGTGTGTGTGCACGGCTTCAACTTCTTGAGAGGGTGAGGTCCACTGCTCCCTCTGGGTGGTCAAGAAGGCAGTTATCCACGTGGTTAGATCCTTCCATTATCTCAGATTATTCACTCATCTCAGAAACCTGACTGAACAGTGAACATCAGCAGAGACCATGTAATGTCAGTGAAATTCACTGACATGTATCAGAGACAGTAATAACCACTGGTGCTGAAGTGAGCAGTTACCTAATTGAACTAATCTAAAATTGGACTGACAGCATCATCACTGAATTCCTCATAAGGTAACAACGTTCACAACTTTGGTGCCTACTACTTCAGCCACATCAGATTGGAAGAGCAACTCATCATTGCATTCTTTCACAAACCCACACTGCACAACTGCACTTGCAACTGATGTGTTTTTCAAGGATTCAAGGCCTTTATTGGTCACAAACAAAGTCATTTTTGTAAAAGTTAGGGCTTTTATCTATAAACTGTACTATGTGGGAACTAAAGAGTTGAACGTGGGTGAATGATCATAGTTTTTCTCTACAGCAGTGTTTCTTAGGAAGCTAGATCTTGGAATGTCCACTAGCAACCGACTTTCTGTAATAAAGTAATGAGAGATGGGAGATGAGCAAGTATGTAATCAGTGCTTAACAGTCTATCTGTAGGAAATTCTGTGCCAATCTGTCCACGACATATGAAGATACATTTTTAAAATGTTGGAGTGTGAATGTCCAAGTGAAAAGATGTTTAGGTGTCTGGTTTATACACAACAATCAGATGTTATATGTGAACGTCTGGCGTATAGTCTAGTCAGAGGTTTAAACAGGCCAAACAGCTTGAATTTACACTTGGTAAAAGAGTTCTAAAAAACGCTTTCCAACTGTTGAACAGCGTACCATGTGTTATAATAGCACATGCACAAAACACACATGCGAGTATCAAGCATGGGCTGACAAGATAAACTCTAATTACCACTGCAAACAGAGCTCATAATGCATTGTAATGCAAAAAAAAAAAATGCTCTGTGGAAAATGAAAGTCTTGTTTCCTGTTTTGACCTTCCTCATGACTTACCACCATCTCTACGCAGACCTGACATCCGAGAGATGTACCCCAACAAATTTATTCAACGTGGAGACACAGACCGCTTCTACATCCTCAATACACTTTTCAACCTGCCTGGTAATGAAACGAATCAACACAACTCCTATACACGATTCAATATCTTACAGTTAAAACTGAGGCTGGTGTCTTTAAGATGATGTAAGAATTAAACGTATCACGGGGGTCGTGCGTTGCTAAACTTAATTGTGGGAGCAGTGCCACCTCCTTCAGCATTCAGTTTACACAGACAAGCTCCAAACCACTTTTAGCCTCTTTTGGAAAAAAGAAAAAATACACAATAGTTCAATTATTAAAGCTTGTGTTTCCTGAAACAAAAAGAGTAAAAGGAGAATTTAAATTTTAGCTTCAAGATGTAGAAAATAGGCAAAAAATGATGTTCTGCTATTTATTAAAATAAATAAAGGAAGTAATAGTGTGCAGGTTCACAGACAAGGCTGTGGATATGGTTCAACTGACTTCTTTACATTATTATTTTGTAGCACTAAATGCATGTTGATATTTCAGTCTATAATCAGATTCACTGTCCTTTTCCTTAGAAACCTACCTCTTTGCTTGCCTGGTGGATTTCTTCAGTAACTGCTCCAGATACTCAAGGTACTACATATTCCCTTTTAAATAAACAATGCTGTCTATTTTAAGGAAATGAAACTGGTTGGAATTTTATGTGACTTTCTGAGTAAGAGTTTGTTTAATGCTTTAGTAATGTACAGAATTTCAATGTAATTTCCATACCTGGTCTAATAATCTCTCAGAAGCTGTTTTGGCAAGAACATATGGGAAACACTGAATTTGTCATTTTGATGCAAACTGTAATGTTAACAGGATTTTACTTGTCCCTGTAGCTGTGAAACTGGCTTCAAAGATGGTGACCTTTTCATGTCCTACAAGAGCATGTTCCAGGACGTCCGAGATGCTGTAGACTGGGTTCATTTCAAGGTAGAATCCTTTCCCTTCCGTCATTTAATATCCTTCCAGTCAGTTGTAGCCCATCTTCTTCAGGTAATGCTCAGTTCCTTCACAGTCCTAAGGTGTCCATTATTTTCTGTTGGCAGGGGTCCTTGAAAGAAAAGACAGTTGAAAACCTGGAAAAGTACGTGGTAAAAGATGTAAGTTCAGAAACGTGATAAGGTCTGTTTATATGTCAGCAGCTTAGATTTGAACTTCATACCTAGGTGACAAACGTTATGTGTTTCAGTTTTTCCCGCGTTGATCTTTGTTGTTTCTTTTTCTCCACCAAGCCGAAGCTTCCTCTGCTTCTCAGTCGCATGAATGAAGTAGCCAGAGTGTTTCTGGCCACCAACAGTGATTACAAATACACAGAGGTAAGCTGAAAGGTAACAGTCAACATGTTAATGTATGCTTAAAGAATTTTTTTTTAAAAAGGAAAAAAAGGAATGAAACTGACATTTTCTCATTTATCCACGCCCAATAACCCATGACACGTTAAAGCCACTTTAGGAATTGTTGCAAGTTTCCTAAATGGGTCATTCCATCTCAAAACATTAGGCGCCTTCTGTTTGACCATGTTGGAGTTGATTTATTTATTTTTTAATCATAAACTATTGATCAAATCACTGATAAAATGGTATCTGTGATTTTTTTTGATTAACATGTCAAGTACATTATGCGATCAAATTAGTATCTTCCTATCTCGCTATCCATACACCAAGCTCCGCTGGACTTTCTAATGCTGATGACATTTTCCTAAGAGAATTTATTGGTCAGTAGGTTAGTCAGTTTCATATGCGCTGATCTCTTATCTGGGACATAAGCAGCTGTGGAGCAGGTTAGCCATTTAGCATAAATTACCATGGAGATGTACAGCAATAACAACCAAACCACTGGAGTAACAAAAATTCAGAGTAAAACCTGAAGCTACCTTGATAACCTCAAACTGTGTTTCACAATACTAGTCCCTGGTCTCTCCACAGATGTTATATAGGCCTTCAATCTGTGCTTTGGCTAGGCGACTCAAGGACAGTCAAAGGATTGTCCTGAAGCCACCGAGCAATGTCTTGACTGTATGAGGTGTTGTCCTGAAAGTAAATCATCCCATCAGTTTCTGGTCGCTACCCTCTTTAGGAAGTTGTCAGATAATGAGCAATGCCTGGTGTTTACCTGACAGTGCTTGGAGTCTGAATAGTTCGATTTTTGATTCGTCAAATCAAAGAATCTTTTCTTCATGTTCTCAGAATACGTTAGAAGCCTTTTTGCACACTCCATATAGCTCCATACAGCAATATAGAGTTGCTTGACGGCCAGGGTTTTAAACTTGTCTATTTTACACTTAATGGGGTAACTTTACTAGTCAAGTCTTATCAATGGTTTTCTGCCTTTGCCCTGTCTAGGTCATTGGATGTATGGCTTAATTTTTTACCGTACATGCAGCGTGAATTCCAGGATCTTTTATACTCAGAGGTGCATGTTTTTCTTAAGTCCAGTCAAGGTCTAGACATATCTCAAGGATTGTCAAAGTACACAGAAGTGCCACAACAAATGGAATAAATAATTTTGTTCATGAGATATTCTCATTGTTATTTTTAGTTTGCAAAAATTGCTAAACATGTTCTCACTTTGTCATAAGGAAAAAATGGCAGTTTGTTTCACTGATAATTCAATTTAAAAAACTGCAAAAAGTGAAGGCATCTGAATACTTTCTGAGGTGACTGTAGTTTTCCTTTTTTATATGTTGAATGTATGAGCAACTCTCCTATCTTCTTCCAGAAAATCATGACCTACCTGTTTGACTTTCCCCATGGGCCAAAGGTAACAGTGATGATTTCATGTGTAAAATGTCAAGCAGATGTGAACCGAACTACCTCACTGAGAAATTTCTGTAACAGATAGTATATGATCATTGTGTGTTCAAGAATGAAATAGAAACAATGGATGACAGATGAAGAAGATAGTGTCAGTGGACATAGCATTGAAATCCTGACGTGTGTGTGTTTTTTGCAGCCCAGCATGCCCCACCGACCCTGGCAGTCCTACTTTGACCTGATCCTGGTGGACGCCCGTAAGCCTGTGTTTTTTGGAGAGGGAACAGTGCTGCGGCAAGTCGACACTGTGAGGGAAATCTGCATTCACAACATGCCATATTCTGATGACATTCATGTACAGCTATTTAAAAATGTTGACTTGGTCAAACTCCTTTTTGCTGTTTAACATAAATATATAGTAGATGAGCATGTGACGCAACCTTGGTTTCTTTCAGACCACAGGTCGGCTGAAGATTGGTACATACACTGGACCTCTCCAACATGGCATTGTCTACTCAGGAGGTGAATAAGAAACATTCTCCAGCTCATATGGTGGTATTCAGGCAAATGTTAGAAAACACCTGAATCTTAGTGACATTTTCTGAAATAAGTGTTTGTTTACATCAGGAATGTAGAGCAGGATTG
>NW_007578760.1:16817-19004 GCF_000690725.1 Stegastes partitus
TGTTCCTGATACGCAGTGGTTAGTACCTACCAAAAGTAGTCCGAGGAAAGACAAGTGGCGAACCAGCAATAAGGTCTTGCCCTCAAGGCTCATTGATGCACAGAACTTGGTGATATGATCCCACAGAAGAGCTACTGTATTGCAAATTGTTGAAAAACGTAATGCTGCTCAGAACTCACAGTGCGTTGCAGCTCAGTGCGTAGCTGCAGACTAGCTAGGCTGATGAATTGCGGGTTTTTTGTTTTTTTTATAATTTTACATCAATATCCCTGGCATTTCCTTCTTGGGGAAAATACACCAGGACCCTGCTACTTAATTTTAGTTGCATATTTTTCACCTTTTTACCACAAAGTTTGCAGGTCTGGGTGTATGTGTTGCTGTTTTCTTCAGTAATATGAACTGAGAGTATACAGGCAGGCTGCATGTTATTTAGTTTTGCCTTTGCAGAGCTTGAGTAGCCTCCAGATGACGTGGAAAATATATTTAAAATTAAATTGGCCTCACAGGTTTCGTACTTTTGTGTTTTGTCCTCAGACATCTGGACAGCAGCAGCAATGAGAGGCCTGACATCAGCTCACTGCAGAGACGCATTAAGGTAAACTTTTTCAGCTCAGTTCCATTGTATTTATATAGCACCAATTCACAACATAAGAGGGAGACAGAGAAAGAAAATATTACGCACTGACTATCTATTTTGGTGACCTCCAGTTGCCTTAATCGGGTGTTATTATAACTGTTGTGAATAGCAATCTTACTGTTTCAATGTTCATCCTTCGCTAGCAGTCTTAGACAGGAATCGATGTCGGCCACTCGAGTCTAAAAAGCTTTAAACTGTGACATTCCCATGGTTTTATACTTGTGTATAATTGTTTGAACAGATAAACGTGGAACCTTCAGGCCTCTGGAAGTTGTACCAAGGATGAACCAGACTTGTGGAGGTCCACAATTCTCTTCCTGATATTTTGGCTGATTTCTTTAGATTTCCCATGTTGTCACAACAAAGAAGCAGTGTGTTTGAGGTGTGCCTTACAGCAGGGGTTCTTAACCTCTCTGCTGCCAAGNAAAATAATAGGAATAGCTTTGTGACTGAACTTGAAGAATCTAATAGTAAACATTCCATTTCTGCAGTTAAGACCCAGAGCTTCAAACTTGACTCTCTTTAGCTCATTTCTTTAGTTGTGGCAGGTGGTGACATTTGCTGTTTAGTTCTTCTAAGACCAAGCATCCCTGTTGTTGAAACTGGAGCGTGGTCTTTAGCATAGCAACCTTTACAGAAACAATGTTTATAGTCAACCATTATGAGTTATTGCTTTCAGAGGTTTTGATATAGTGGATAAAAGTCTTTAAACTAACATTTTGAAAATTGTACATTTGCACTCCCAGGTTCCTCAGATATTGTCTGTGACTTGCTGGGTGCTAAAGGAAAGGACATCATCTACATTGGAGACCACATTTTTGGTGACATTCTCAAATCTAAGAAGCGTCAGGGCTGGAGAACTTTCCTGGTCATACCTGAACTGGCCCAGGAGCTGCATGTGTGGACTGACAAGAGCTGTGAGATAGTCTGATCAATAACTTTTTTTTATTAGTCAAGCAGTAACTTTGTTTGCCAAATGGTTACCAGCAAGCAATGACATACATTCAGCAGTAGTGAGCATACCATCTCCTCCATGTCACTGAACAACAACACAATTTGAGAAACCAGTGTAGAGTTGAGGCACTAGAGGGAACTCCAGATGACAGCAATGTAATTCAGCAAGACAGCAAAACAGACAGAAAGGCTCCCAGCTGTTGCTAGTTGCTGCATGCACAGAAGGAGAAGTCCTACTCTCAATCCAGCTTAATTATAAATCAAGTTTGTGAGAACACAAAAGCTCATCCCAGTGTTAGGCTTGTAAAAGAAGTCTGAGTTTGGCACTGTCAGTTTTATTCAAATGATACAAATTCATGTGATTTACTTTTAATCCCAGTGATTGTTTTTCAGCCATATTTGAGGAACTTCAGTCGCTGGACTGCTTCCTCGCAGAGCTTTACAAGTGAGTTCCTCCTTATTAAGGCAGCTGCTGTGTTTTGTTATGTATTCTTTTAGAAAATAGTTCTTATATACATTTAAGAGATTAAGAGATTGTGATGGG
Organism: Stegastes partitus; assembly: GCF_000690725.1. Taxonomy (NCBI): domain Eukaryota; kingdom Metazoa; phylum Chordata; class Actinopteri; family Pomacentridae; genus Stegastes; species Stegastes partitus. The sequence goes on from NW_007578760.1 coordinate 18,953, forward strand.
CTGCAAGGTGGCGCAGTTGGTTAGCGCTGTTGCCTCGCAGCAAGAAGGTTGC
>NW_007578760.1:20799-34794 GCF_000690725.1 Stegastes partitus
CTGATTTCTTTAGATTTCCCATGTTGTCACAACAAAGAAGCAGTGTGTTTGAGGTGTGCCTTACAGCAGGGGTTCTTAACCTCTCTGCTGCCAAGACCCCCCTGTGTCCAATGAAAACTGGCAGCACAGTAAACATATATGGTTCCCTCTTCCCTGCATGTTCATGGGGGTTTAAATCCCAGTGATATTTGTCCAGTTAGTCAGCTGACATTTCATGTGACCAGACAATGACGACTTTACTAAATATTAAGGTTGGCCTTTCTCCTATGTCCTAAGTCTTATCTCAAATTCCAGCTGGATGCCCTTGTCTTCATACATAACAAGGCCCAGACTTGCAAGTTGCCAGTCCATTCTTCCTTACTTTTGTGTTGCTGAGGTGAAGCACAGTCAATGGATAAAATTTCAGATTTTTAAAAATGAGCATCAGCGATTGTGGGCATGGTGAAGCAGTGAAATTCACTAAAACATAATTCTTTTTAATTTGATTAATTATATTCAAGCATATTGTTTATGATGACACAGGACAAGCCTGTTATTTATTTTGCTTTGGGTTATCCATTTTTGTGCACACAAATGTTCCACAACAATTCCACTCGTCACTATTTTTAGGGAACATTGAAGCTGCCTCCTTTGCTTAGCCCCGCGTACAACAACTGTGGTTTGTTAAAGAAATGCAAACAAGCCAAAGCCTTTTCATTCCTCTGCAGCACCATGATGAGGTTGTGCAGCTAGACCATTATGCTTTGGTTAAGCAGCACCATGCCTTCGCTCAGCATTTATTTGTGGATAGTGTCTTGGAAGTTATGAATCCTTATGAGACTGTTCTAACTCCATATAATTTATTCACTGCTGTAAATGTCTCTTTGTCCTTTCCAGAAAGTGACCCATGACATGGACATGTGTTATGGGATGATGGGAAGTTTGTTTCGCAGTGGATCACGACAGACACTGTTTGCCTCTCAAGTGATGCGCTACGCGGACCTGTATGCTGCCTCTTTCATAAACTTGCTTTACTACCCCTTCAGCTACCTTTTCCGAGCTGCCCATGTCCTGGTAAGACTCTCTCATAGTTCTTATTCCCAGCATCATAACACCATCTTATTTCGAAAATACATGTTGCCACCTGTGATTTCTGTACTTGATAAGTCTTTAGACAGATTCTTATGAACATGATAAATAAAAAATTAGACTAAGTCAAAATTTAATGCCAACACCACAGGAATTTCATGTTAAGTAGATGATCTGATTGGACTTTGGGTTACCTCTGTGCATACATTTGCATATTAATGTTTGAACATGAACAAACTGATATTATACATACAGCATCCAAAGACCAACTACATGAAAAAATCTGTTCCCATCCTACTCAGCACACATGAACTCAAACAGTGCATGGCAGAACCTTGGTACTTCCACCTCGGGGTTGGAATCATTGAAGCGTTTGATTCAGTTCCGATTCAGAATTGATTCTCAAATTTTAAAAACATGTATTTTTTGTCTCTCCATTAAAGTTGGTTGAAGTTTTGTAGCATTGTGTGGCTGCCCTAGGTGTTGATTATTTGGTTTTGTTTGTTAGCTGTGAAACTTGGTGCTCCACAGAGTAGGTTGTAGGTCAGTCGGTGATGAGTGTAAAATACCAAAAAAATCTTCCCAGCATTTATTGATGCTTTCGTTTTTTTCAAAATGAACTATAAGATACCTCTAGTATGTGTACACTGTTCTCTATCTGGGCAGTTTCCATCAACATTATTAAGTTAAAAACTGCATTTTTTTACTACGAGTACTGTGGGCATGCATGTTTTGTCAAGACAGTCATTGTGGGACATCAGGCATTTGCTCATTTCTGGCACTGTTAAAATTGATCCCTGCCAGATGCCTCATGAGTCAACAGTGGAACACACACATGTCAACGTCATCGACACAGAGTCACCATTGGCCACACGAAATCGCCATGACGTCGACCTTAGGGAGATGGAATGTAAACGTCATCAGCTGACCCGATCCATCAGCGAGATCCAGCCTCCCCACTTCTTCCCTCAGGCTCCACAGGAGATAACCCACTGCCATGATGAAGATGATGACGAGGAGGAGGAGGAGGAGGAGGAGGAAGAATAGGAGGAAGAGTAGAAGACAGTAGTTGAGCCTCTCTTTCAAATCCAGTACATCCATTTTGAATGTTTTAGGTTGTTTTTTCTTTATTTAATAGCTACAGGACTGTATTAGCAGAGGCTGGTGATCAGAGCCACGTGCACACCAGCTGATAGGTTCGAACAATTAGAAGAGCAGTTACAGGTCGTACACTTTCTACCTGGTCTTGTACATGCTATGGCCTACTGTATCTAAAAGTGGTCTCGCTACATCAAAAGGTAGAGGTGAGTTATAAGGAGAGTTTAGATTTATATCTATAAGTAGTACAAGATTTAGGCAGCAAGATAGTGAGCTGACAAGTCCTGTATGCAGAGTGTAGGAGATAAAATATCTTTTTTCTTTGGGCATCACCAACACGTTTATCAGGAGATGCGTCATGTATGCATCCTTTCATTCGTACTGTTCACTGCCCTGCCACCCAGTGTTGCACCAAAGCTCTCACTTTACAACATGCATAACAATTAGGTGAAATGTTAACCTTACCCCAAAGACACAATCCAACCTAAAACTCCATAATACCACAACGCTGCTGAAACAGCCTCATTAGTCACAGACATTGGATGTGAAAAAAAGCAATATGGTCCCAAAAATCCAGAGAATAATGGCCAAATGTAGAGATGTGATGGTATAATTCAACAGAAGATATTGTTAGAGGTTTCTAAACTAAATCTAAAATGTCTGGTGTGAGATGTATGTTCCTTCACACAAACTTCCATCCGTATTTGTTTTTTTCTTTAAAGGAGTTTTAGACACTGTACAAACTAAACACCCACACATCTAAGTGTGGATTTCTACTTGAAATAAGTCAAACCGTAGTTTGTGTATTGAACAGCTCCTATCAAACTAGCTTTAGTCCTTGAACAGTGCTACTTCAGGTGAGGGATTTTTGTTAAGCTGAGAGCTTGTAGGGTCTGCTGTGGTGGTCAGGCGACGGTGCCAAAATCATATCCCTCGCTCACAATTCAAGCACAATATTCACCCATATACTTGCCCTGTAGTTGTACACACTGTAATGCACAACCACACTTCCCACGTCCCACAGGATTAATTAACCCTCAGGGACACGGTTACAACCTTAAGTCCTTATTTTCATGTCGTCTTGTTACATTATGTTTGTAAAAATTCTGCCTCAGAAAAAGTGGCATTGTAAACATGTAATAATGTTTAGGTGTTACAGCCTGCTAATGGTCACAATCACAAAGGAATGTGAAGTGGCTTTATTCATCTTGCTTTGAGCTGATATTGTCATTATTTTAAAACTTCTGTAAATTTAATGGGGAAAAAAACTGTAAAACTTCGACTGTTTTTTACATTTTGACCATAATTTTGACCACATCAAAATGGTGTTTTGATTACTGTCTGTTCTCATTTTGTAAATACTGTCACATGACTTTAGTTAAGGCCAGTGTTGGACAGCCAACCTGTCCAGAGTGTACTCTGTCTTGTGCCCTATGTGAAGTGGAGAATTTGGGCTTATTGGGATATTTTCATTTGAAGCACCTGGGGCATTTGTCCTGGCGTCTTCCACAGACAGGTGAACATGCTGCTTCTCTGTCACTGCTCTGATCAGGTCTGTGACCATTGTGCCTGATGTCATATGAAATGTGGGCTGCGCTGTGACTGTCAGTGTCGGCACTAATGTTGTTACAGACAGTGTCAGCATGAGGAGGGAGTAATAGTGTGTATTTGTATATTTTAGTGCTTTTGTTTGATTGTCATTGAAAATGTGTGAGATTTACAGTTTTGTTTTGTTTTTTTTTACTGAGTGTGCTTTTGCTGCGAGGGTTGCAACCTCACACAGTTACTCATAGAACTAGCTGAAGCTGCTTTGTCCTAATTGGGCTAAAAAGACCTATTTTTACTGTCTGTGTTGTAGTTTAGAACTTGTCTAAGTTTCCTGCTGTCTTGCGGTCTGAGCTCAAATAGGTGGGAGTTTTTGTTAGTGTAGGAGCACTAGTTCCTCTGCTGCTATTGAACGGTTTCAGAATAGGAAATGCTTCAGGGTGGATGCTCCTAAAGCGAGCACTGCCAATGGTTTTAAATTTTCAGTTTTCATATTGTTGTCTCATTTTAAAAGTATAGAGCATGCCTCTTCTGATCAGAGTAATTTGATGTTAGCTGTTTTGAAAGCTTGCATAGACTTTGATAATCAGACATACTCAAATATGAAGTGAACCAAATAAATGTATTTAATTGTACCATCAATGGTTGATGCTTATATTGATGTTGCTTTTTTCTTTATTTCAAATGCTGCCTTGGTTTCGAAGAATGTTGAAAAGCAGCATTACAACAGATACGTTGGTTTGAATCATGACTGATGTTTGTTAAACATCTCCTGGTCTGATATTGTGTCTGAGTTTTGATTTTTCACTCAAACGTACACATTGGTCATTCCATTCAGTCAGTCAGTTCCTCACACAGATGCCTCAGAATAATCTCATTTCCTTCTACAATAGCTTCAGTATATTGAATGAACTGACTTCTAGGAATATTTTCCAAGTCACAACCCTTAAGGACAGGATGTGTTGATGTGATTTTGCCCTTTTTAAATTTGTGTACTTTTTCCAGAATTTTTGAGCTCTCCTACCTTCATAAGCACAGGAGATGTCCACATGACATTTTCAGGGATGTCATGTCATGTTGCTCGTCATCAGTATGGGGTGTAAGTCAAACACCTTCGGACATGTTGTGTACATGTATAGTACTCAGTCATTTAGAACACTTCTTCCCTTCCCCTCCCGCTGAATACATCAGTAAAAATTAGGATGTGATTGCTCTTGACTACCATAAAAGTTTAGGAACATATTTTTTAAAAATAACCAATAAACTGCAGCATGCTCAAACCATGCTAACATCAGCCTACAATATTTCAACAAGGCAGGTAACACTAGCTGTCTACACTGATGCTCAAATCCTGGTGTAGCTGAAGTAGTTAATGTGTGAAATTTTAACAATAGCAATATGTACTGTGTTGTAATTATACAACAAAAGCAGAAAAAGTCAAGAGGCCACTTAATACTAAGAGGAGAGAATAAAACTTCCAGGATTACGTGACCAAAGTCCTTCTGTACATTGTATATTGTACATAACAACATGTTCTGCAATTTAAATGTCACCACTTTGGTCATAATCTGGCTTTCAGATTTACTTTGCAGCACTTCAAACAATTAAACTTTAATAGCACTTCTCATACAAAAGCTACACAAAGTGCTTTATAGTATTTAAAACCATTGCAAAGGTATTACAACATGTGTTACAACAAGTTATTGAGTTTTAGAAATCACGTCCGCACACACATTCTGTGGTAACACCACGTTAACAGTGTTTAGATTTTTTTTTAATTTATTTATTTTTCACCAGTTTTCAGAGACACAGCAGCTATTCAATACGACTGATAATGTAGAGCGTTAATGTTTTTTTTGTTGTTGCTGTTTGTTTTAAACGTGTCCGTCCAGCATCATAGCAAGCAGAACGATGATCTGGCTGCTGTGTTGTGCCGAACAAATTTGCTTTGCCAAGGGGAGCTTTATGAATACAAGGCCTCTCTTGATAGTCTGATTTTTATTTATTTATGTATTCATTCTATTTTATTTCTTTCATTTATGTTGAATGCTTGCTTATGACTGAATTTAATGCAATACTGCTGGACCTGATAGAGAGAAAAGGAAAAGTGTGCAGTTTACACAAGTGAGAAGGAGAATGAAAGGAAAATAGCAGAAAACAAAGATACCACAATCTACCAACTGCTACACCTGGACAAACACACAACAGAAAACATCTTATGGCTTTTGCAGGAAAACAGAGCTGATAATCTTCAAGAACACCTGTAAAAGATGAGCAAGCTGAGAAAACCTGAATCTCGACGCTTACCAGAGCACAAGATTCACATATGCACACAAAAATGAGGGAGGGAAAAGAAAAAAAACAAAAACAAACAACATATGTCAGAAGAAATAAATAATGTAAACAAAGCAAACAAAAGCAGGTGTTAGTGCGGACAATGCAGTGTCATCTTACAGAATATGAGGAGTGAAGAGTGTTCAAACATGAGTGCGACTGTGCAAATGCAACAGAGCCCCTGCGAAGGCCAGATGCAGACCAGGAGAGACCCAAGGCCCGAGCCATCAGCAGTAATCCCGGAGAATGAATCTCAGCCACCACACCACTGAGGCGAACACGCATCCCCCCAGACGGGGGCATAGAAAGGCCTCAGCCAGAGCCCCCACGGCCGCGGGGCAGAGGCTCCAGCGGACCAAGACCAACAGCCACCCAGGCCAGGCCAAGCACAGGGTCCAGGACCACACAAGCCCAACAACAATGAATATATTTACATAGCAACTCACCTTTTAAAGACGAGTTTGACAAAGCAACTGAACAAATTTAGTGTAGTAATAAAATCATTTAAATTCAAACAAATAACACCAAATGGGTCCTATCTGACCAAATTCCAAGTGTAAGTCAACCTGTTCCTTGTGTGATATTATGAAATGCTGCAGAAAAGCTACCAGACAGACGGCTGTTTGTGTGTTTTGCTGTTTCAACAGACAAGAACTTCTGACATCTGACACTTTGTAAGAATTCTGAGGAGCGTCATACAGACAGTTGCTCTTCAGAGTGTTCTAAAGACACAGGGAAGAGTAAAATTAGAATTATTTTGTATTTTACAAACAACACTAGCTTTAATTCACTGATAACAGTAATGAACTGTATGGTATATAATATGCTGATTGCAGTAAAACTGGATTAAAAATGCCGCATCAGCAGCAGCAAACTGTGAAAAGAGTCTGATTGGCACGTGCAGCAAGAGCTAATAAAACTCAAGCAAGTCCAGTTGCTACGATTAAACTGAGAATAACCATGACCTGGATGACTGAGAATCTTCACAGACACGTAACAAAACTCAGCAGAGTGGACTCAAGGATGCTGTCAGGGTCAAGCAGCTGTTTGTCCTTTAAACGGCTGATGATAAGTATTATCCTTTTGCCTCGACTTATGAGCTCGGGCTGATAATGAACCAATAAAGACTCACAGTCACAGTTATATGCTTTCTACAACTTTTCTGTTTTCTAGCAGCAGTCAGACAGGATTCTAGAGTTGCTATCTGTATCAATGTCTTTCTCCCTTTATTTACAATCAATAAATGAATACATTTTAAAATCAGATCTCCTGCAGCCCTGTAGGTAGAGAATCATTTCATTATCACTTTGCACATTGCTGACATATCTCTTCAAATTAAAATGGTTACAAAACAAGAAGGTACACTTGGATCCAAGCACTTCGTGCACCATGAAGCCGGAGGCACACCTGCACAGGTTGACCTGGGAGGCTGATGTCTTCAGCAGGGGGCGTAACATTGGCTCGCAGATCTTTTCCATGCTTGAACTGTAAGCTCTATGTGCTGTGTCTCTGCCTTCACATCACAATTACTAATCATACATCTTATTCAAGCATGGTGAACTTTATTTCATTACTGTTTTCTCAAAATCTTCAAAAGAAAAAAACGAGTATACACACAAACCATACTTGGACTTTTCAATATACAAATCCAACCAAAGTACATAAGAAAGACTTTTGTTCAGCTAGGAAACAAAATCTTAACTTTACCAGTCACTGTAGAATCTCAAACAGTGCACTGAAATTGTTATGTTTTAGTAAACTTGGTATGACTTTGCTTAATTCTTACACTACTCTTATATATTTGATCATCCTCTCACCACTCGTGCTGTTACGTGGTGTTGGATTCGAATCACGGGGGCTATTTCTTGGAGCCCAGATGACAGAGACAATATTTTTTGAATAAATTTCCACAATAAAAGTGATCAAAAGAATTAACATAACTCAAAAGGCATCACATGGTCCATGCTTTGGAGAAACATTACTAAGCACAGGCATGTTTGTGTTTGATACAGAGCAGTACTTCACTTTGCTACGCTGTGAAATGACAGCCCCGACTGAACGGGCCGGCAGCGTACGTGGAATGTACAAACACTTCGGCCTGCAGATGCTTCAAATCCTCTTGGGCCGGTGTTCACACTGCAGCCTTCTGGGGCTGCGGGTGTGTCTTTGTCACTTCAGCAGGTGTCTCAGCTGGTCCTGCAGGTGTTTTGAGTGCTCCACACTGGGGGCAAGAGACGAGACCAGGAGAGGGAGTGCACGTCATTAGTTTGTGTTATGGCTCACAACTGAGACAGTGATGTCAGCTGCTTCCACTAACACAATAAACAGGGTTGTGTTTAGACTTACTTCTTCTGGATGGCCTCCTGCCTTGGTGACAGACAGACAGACAGATAATTAATACTCACTTCCACAGTTTAAACAATCGTGAATGAGTTTCACATATGTGCACTCATAAGAAGCTGACTGATACTTACTGGTACTGTAAATGTGTGGTGATGATGGACATTTTCCTCAGACTCTGGAAGACAGATGACAACAGTGTTTATTCTTGTGGATCACATAGGAGCAGATAACTCAGCCTCATCTGACCTCACTGAGCTGTCACAAGCATTCAGTGATCAGAACATTATGAAGAGCGTCTTTGTGAAACTGTTAAGCTTTTGTCGTTGTTGAGAATATCTTACAGAGGTGTTGTTTTTGTCTCATGTATTTCAGTATTGTGTCATGCTGTACTTCATGTGATCAGATGGGATTGGCTGACTGTTCTAACACTTACATCCTCAGAGTGCAGAATGGCGTCCTCCTGGATCACCATGTTTCTTGCTGCTTGACCAAGAAGCTGGAAGAGACAAGAGCAACAAGATACCTGATTACTGTTTTTATTATCAATGTAGGCTAAATGAACTGGTCGATGGATCACCAGAACAACAGCAGTTTTCTGTCGACAGATTAATCAAGTAATCTTCTAACAGTGGAAGCTAACAGTTACAATCTGACTACTCATGAAGCAGTGAGTGAGGCAGAGGTCACCATCAGGCTACAGTTATTAAATACACAGTTTAAACCCGCCAGCCGCGTTAGCAGCAGCAGGTTCACAGAGAAAAAGGCTCAAAACAAACTGACATCCGTTCAGATGGTGTCAGTAACGATGCTTTCGGTTAGAAGCCAGGCGTGCTGTGGCTGGCCGCCGTGTTCTGGTGAACCGGTAACACCGAGCGTGCCTCCGGTAAAGAGTCGGGTTCGTCTACCTCCTGACTGCGGGATCCCTTCAGCACCTGGCGAGTCAACGCGATCACATCCCCGCTGCAGGAGCCCACTTTGTCGGACAGCAGCCCTTTGACAGACTGACCGAACCGCGGCTGAGCGTCTGCGGAGGCCATTTTGTTTTCCAGGAGACCACGGTAGGCGGGCAGGGCCAAAATACATCTCAGCGCGTCGCGTCACCTCACTTCACTGTGCAGTCTTGTGAAAGTACAAAGTAATTTACTGATTTTCAGTTGTATGCCATTATTACGTGCATTTCAACTATGACCAGACCAGTTAAAGCTGTTACAGCTTAAGATCAGCTGTAGTCCATTAATCACCAACATCATGGTGGTGGTGGGTTATTATCTGTTCCATGGTTTGCTTTTAGGCTTTCATAACATATTCAGAATAAACAAAGTTTTAAACTGTATATATAGGCTACTGGAAAATATCCATAGTATTTTGTAGAAACAGTTTGTACATTTGTTCTGAGGAAATATGACTGTAGGGTAAGAACTTTCCACCAGTGCTGTACTCAGAGCTTTAACTTTGGTGAATGAGTTCAGAACCACAGTGAGTCAGATGTTCCACTGCAAACAAAAGTCCTGATGTCATTCATTATCTTTATGTTGTAAGTATTGTTGATAAAATGCAATGCATATTCAAGAATACAATACTAATGCAAAGTTACCCCTCTCGTTGTGTTGTATTACTGTGTGTCATATTTTGGTGTTGTGTTGTGGTGGGTTGTTCTGGGCTGAGCTCATTTGAACATCTTTGTATAGCTGGCTGGTTGAATCTTTACCTGCCATCTTTTACAAACTGATCACATATTTTATATGCACAGAAAATTGAAATTGAATTGAATAAGGAAGTCAAGTACAAGTACAACAATATCCAATTGAACTTTTTGCCATGGATTTCTGCAAGACTTCAGTGAGTCAAGTGCTATCTAATCTTATTCAAGCTGACACAGCTAACATTATTCGAGTAAGTCAAGGATTTGACATTGAAGTTTCTGTATAAAAGCAAGGTCCTGCAGCTGCTCAGGGCCTTCCTGCACAGCTTCTCTCTGGAATGCTTGGCTTCCACTGAGCCAGACCCCTCTGTCAGGGCCCTCTGATAGGAATATGGCTTTGTTTCTGTGTCTGTGTGTGTTTGTGGTTGTGGGGCTGACTTTGTTAGCATGGCAGCTGAAGCTCAGGATGTCCACACATGGCCACCGGGAGCCTCCCTGCCTCCCAGCGTTACCCCTGATCGGCAGTCTGCTGAGTCTGAAAAGCCCGCACCCTCCTCATGTGCTTTTCAAAGAACTACAGATGAAATACGGACAGACATACTCTCTGATGATGGGCTCCCACAATGTCATTATCGTCAACCAGCATGTGCATGCCAAAGAAGTCCTGCTGAAGAAGGGAAAGGTGTTTGCAGGAAGACCCAGAACTGTGAGTATAATCCTTAAATATCTTGTGCTTTTTAGCAACAACAGTCATTTCTGTTTCTTTGTTTTCCATCCCTGTGGTGTGTGTGATGAAGGTAACCACAGATGTTCTAACCAGAGCTGGCAAAGACATTGCATTTGGGGACTACAGTGCTACCTGGCGGTTCCACAGGAAAATAGTCCATGGAGCTCTGTGCATGTTTGGAGAAGGTTCAACCTCCATCGAGAAGATCAGTGAGTATAGTTCTCTCTACACTCACTATGAGTCCTCATTCAAGATAAGGGATTACCCAAAGGTATTCAACATTATGTCACAGAAATCTAAGAAATTACATCTGAGAAGATTTTTCTTTGTTATTTCATTGACGGATGCTTGGCACAGTGACATGAGAAGAAAAGCAATGTAGGATAATGAAAACAGTTTTCTTATGTCCTCTTGTTTTATACATCTGCACTCACATGTCATTGTTATAACTTAACTTGAATTAAGAAGAGTGTTTGGCTTGACTTGCAGCTTAAAACAGAAACCATGCATTATATATTTTTATGAATCCTGTGGAAGATGAAAACCTTTCAAAACACCCTATAGCAATGTTTTTTGTCTAGCTCAGTAGCTGCTCAGTGGCAAGACTGTCAGACGGTAGGAAATAGCATCTATCTTGAACTGTTCTGAACTTGAACTATTGCGTTAGTTTGCATTTGGGGCTATACTGAGTATATGTTATTGCAAGATGGTGTATGTGGCACGGAATCTAAACTAGTGTGTGAGTTTATGCCACTCAGTGCAGCACTGAAGCTTACTAAAATAAGATATATTGTACTACAAACACACATAATATACTGTTAAAATAAGTGAAGTAAGTATTATAAACATGTCAGTAAGTGAAGATGCTCCGGTGCCTGTGTCCTGCTCAGTCTGTGCAGAGGCCCAGTCTCTATGCTCCATCCTGTCTGAGGCAGCAGCTGTGGGACTGGCCCTGGATCTGTCTCCTGAGCTAACTCGGGCCGTCACCAATGTCATCTGTTCCCTCTGCTTCAACTCCTCCTACTGTCGAGGAGACCCAGAGTTTGAAGCCATGCTGCGCTACAGCCAAGGCATTGTGGACACCGTGGCTAAAGACAGCCTCGTGGACATCTTCCCCTGGCTACAGGTAGACAGTACAAAACCACAAAAGAAACAAATGGAGCACTGTTTGAATGTGGGAAATGAAGCAGCAACAGGGAGAAACAGAACATACAGGAAGTATACAGGAAAACAATTTAGGCGCATTAGGACTATTTTTAAACATCAGTGTGTCTATTTAGTGTGATTACTCACCACTGCCTCGCTGCTGTAAGACCACACTGTTATGTAGTGTCATTTAACAACCGCTGAAAGAACAGTGGAAGTACTTACATGACATAAAATCTTACATCTCGTTTCCTTACACCTTTACTGTTCATTGATTCAAATTATTTAGTTGTTATTTTTTGATGCTTCTGATGATCCCAATATCCTGAATGCGAAAGTTCAAGGTAATATTTAAAGCTAGCATGACCAGCAACTCAATTCTAGATCCAAATTTGAGGGATGGGGAAGAAAGGGAGAATTACAACAAGCTTCTTTCATTGATGCTTATATTAGAATGTTTAATTATATAATATATCATTCTGTATAACAACTCAGTAACATCTGTCTCTGTGTCACAGATTTTTCCCAATGCAGACCTGCGTCTTCTAAAACGGTGTGTTTCGATCAGAGACAAACTTCTACAGAAAAAATTTGATGAACACAAGGTACAGTCTATACTAATAATCTCTGTACCGTCACTAATGTAAGAAAGATGTTTAAGACCTAAGTGTAGTGTACAGATCAGAACAAACAGGGAAACTGCAGGCAGTGAACACTTTCGATGAATGTAAATTATTAGTCGTGACAAACTTCCTAAATTAGTCCAAAATTTTTGTCTGTGCACATGTTAGTTGAACATGCAGAATGGCAATTTAGAGTGCAGGCAAAGATTCATTTCTACTCATAAAGTTAAAATTGTTTTGGTTGAAATGGAATTTAAAGATTTTTTTTCCACAGATAAACAGCCTCTAGTAACATTTACCTGCTCATTTACTTGGTTCTTTACTCAAAATCAGAAATAAATACTAACCCTTTTGTATCAGAACATTGATTTCTGTGTCTTTACGGTTGGTACCTAACTGCATAGTTGCTTTCAAAGAAGTTTTGAAACCTGAAAAATAAAGTGTTAACATTACCTATTTGCTGCATTACACAAAGGTTTGCATAAATCCAAAACAGTCTGAAACAATTTAAAATATATAACAGTCAGTCAGACAAAAGGACAGCAATTGTGCAATTCTACTCAGGTATCAAACAGCTTCACGTCGCTCAGTTTTATTATTTTAGTAGGAAAACACTGGCTGGGAAATGTGATAACAAAAACCAGGACAATATTTACTATAATAATGAGGAACCCATTCAACAGACCTCTCCAAGCATAATAATTTCCCTGCTTCCCAGGGCTATGCCTGAGATGATCATTATTAACACAGACGAACTACACTACAGCAATAATTTTGTTTGCCTAATCCAAACGCCATAAAATACAGTATACATGTGTGGACAAAATTGTTGGTACCCCTCGGTTAATGAAAGAAAAACCCACAACAGTCACAGAAATAACTTGAATCTGACAAAAGTAATAATAAATAAAAATTCTATGAAAATGAACCAATGAAAATCAGACATTGTTTTTGAACCATGGTTTAACAGAATTATTTTAAAAAATAAACTCATGAAACAGGCCTGGACAAAAATGATGGTACCCTTAACTTAATATTTTGTTCCACAACCTTTTGAGGCAATCACTGCAATCAAACGATATCTGTAACTGTCAATGAGACTTGTGCACCTCTCAGCAGGTATTTTGGCCCACTCCTCATGAGCAGACTGCTCCAGTTGTCTCAGGTTTGAAGGGTGCCTTCTCCAGATAGCATGTTTCAGCTCTTTCCATGGATGTTCAATAGGATTTCGATCAGGGCTCATAGAAGTGCCACTTCAGAATAGTCCAATGTTTTCCTCTTATCCATTCTTGGGTGTTTTTAGTTGTGTGTTTTGGGTCATTATCCTGTTGCAAGACCCATGACCTGCGACTCAGACCAAGCTTTCTGACACTGGGCAGCACATTTCTCTCTAGAATACCTTGATAGTCTTGACATTTCATTGGACCCTGCACAGATTCAAGACACCCTGTGCCAGATGCAGCAAAGCA
>NW_007578760.1:35862-56031 GCF_000690725.1 Stegastes partitus
AAAGCGGTGTATAGATAATGGATGGATCTCTTGAGACAACTCTCTCCATGGCTTCCTCTGGTCCATGTTTAGTGTGGTACACATCATGTCACCAAACAGCACAGTGACTACTTGTAACCCTATAAATAGGCCGACTGACTGATTATAAGTTTATAGACACCTGTGATGCTACTTAGAGGACACACCTTGATTGAACATGTCCCTTTGGTCCCATTATTTTCAGTCTTTTCTAGGGGTACCATCATTTTTGTCCAGGCCTGTTTCATGAGTTTACTTTTTAAAATAATTCTGTTGAACCACAGTACAAAAGCAATGATTTGTCTGATTTTCATTGGTTAATTTTCATAGACTTTTTATTTCTTATTACTTTTGTCAGATTCAGGTTATTTCTGTGACCATTGTGGGTTTTTCTTTCATTAACTGAGGGGTACCAACAAGTTTGTCCACATGTGTATACTGTACACTTTGATTCCTGGACATTGACATGGTGCCTCCTCTCAGGAAGACTACAGTGACCATGTGCAGAGAGACCTGCTGGATGCTCTACTGAGAGCTAAACGCAGCGCTGAGAACAACAACACTGCAGAGATCAGTGCAGAGTCTGTGGGCCTCAGTGATGACCATCTCCTCATGACAGTGGGAGACATCTTTGGAGCCGGTGTGGAAACTACCACCACTGTGCTCAAATGGGCCATCACCTACCTCATCCATCACCCACAGGTGAGGTTGAAGCAGCAGCAGTATGTACAAGAGGTAGGCAGGGTTGCCTTGTGTGTAAAAGAGGGTTCTTTTCTCCCTCACACATTGTCTGTTTGGATGATAGAAAACTTTTCTGTAGCCATACAACCATATTGTCTCTACACCTGTTACACCAGTCACAGATTCCTGTTGTGTTTTTGTTTTTTTATAATTAAAATTGAACTCAATTGAATTGAAAAATGTAATTAAATGAATTTCGACTGTTGTACTTATAATTCAAATTTAATTGAATTGAAAGTTGACACATGTACCAACTGTACAAGTGCTTCAAGTTGCAACTCCGGTATAGTCCACTAGGTGCTACTCTAACTCTATTAAAAATATGGGGGAAAGAAAGTCATTTTTATTTATTTTTTCCACAGTTTGGTAGTTGACCTCACTTGTGCTTTAATTCTAAAATCATTGTTCCTCTTAATTAATAATGAGGCTTAAACAGAAGCATGTTTACAACAACGCACAGTCAACCGATGTGACAGCTGTGCTTTATTGCTGCATGTTTATGCCCCGGTGATACAATTGTTGATCGCGTTACCACACACAAAGTCAGCAGCAGCGAGAAAGAGCATCAATGTCTCACTGATAAAATCAAAATATCCCACAAGCTGCTCTAAAATTTCATGAATGATGCAACTTATAAGGAAACCACAGCTGGAGGGGGCATGCAGTTTGTCAGCGTGAACTTCATACAGATCACCTTGTGTGTTTCTAAACTGTTCACTATCAATACAGGTTGAAAACAACATTTTTATATATCCAAACCAAGAATAGAGAAACATTTTCAAAGTGTTACAACAAATTACACTCCTGGTGTAGAATATGTGGATCTTTCTGACTGAACTCTATTTGTGTATATTCAGGTGCAGAAGCGCATCCAGGACGAGCTGGACAGTAAGGTGGGGGGGGACCGGTCTCCCAAACTCAATGACAGAGGCAGCCTGCCATACCTGGAGGCCACTATTAGAGAGGTGTTACGGATCCGCCCTGTGTCCCCCCTGCTCATCCCCCATGTGGCCCTTAATGACACCAGGTACACTCAATACTGCCATGACACCCACCCAGGGCCATTCACTGACATCCACCTCTCACAGTGTGGAAACAATACAAACGCTCAATATGTGATAAGTCAAGCAGTGTAATGCTATAGTGACAGACTGATTCTGGAGAATTGTACTCATGCTTTGTAAGGTATTCATCTCAGACACAGAAAAAAAATTTTAATTTGCAAACTTTGAATCTGAGAGAACATCGTAACTGTGAGCTCACCTTTCTGTTCGTTCTGTAGCCTCGGGGATTTCACAGTTAGAAAAGGAACTCGAGTTATCATCAACCTGTGGTCTCTGCACCATGATGAGAAGGAATGGAAAAATCCTGAGCTCTTTGACCCTGGTGAGATAAAACATCTGTCTGATGAGTCATATTTTATCCTGTTATTTATGGAGCCAGTAGGTCTGTGCTGACAGACAATATCCATTAGGACTTTGACAGATAACTGCAGTCAGTTTATAACCGAGTTCAATGAAGACTCTGATTAATGGCCGTACAAAGGAATAAGACATGTTTGGCTACTGTTAAGGCTATCAAAGACATGGTTATCACCTGTCAGAGCCAGTTTCATTATACTGGGATTAATAGTCTGAAGCATTAAGACATATGTGAATCCTGACATGATTTAGACTTTAGGTGATATGCAGAATATGTTGAGGAATTGATAGTTCATCTTAATACACCCAAAGACAATGGCATGTCATTCATAGTGCTCACAGTACTGAAAAATAGCATTAAGCAGCAAAAGTAATGTTTCTCCTCATATAGAAAGATCCAGATCTCACACTGTTGTCAAGGGAATCGTTAAATTTCCCTATATAATATTTTTATATTGTTACTATGTGAAGTGCATTGCGATGGCTTATGTTGTGAATTAGTGCTATATAAATAAAACTGAACTGAACTGAATCTCAACCAATAGATTCTGGAAGACCTACATTGCTGTAGTTACAGTCACCTTTATTGTTTTGTCATTTGACAAATATCTCAAATTCTGGACAAGCAAAACCAAAGTTCTATGAATGATAGATACCATTATGTAGAAAAATAGTGGTGTCTGTGTGGTAACTTACAGCTCCATGCCATCCATGTTCTCAGTACATGAGAAGCTTACCTCTGTGTTCATCAGCACTGATGTCCATCAGGCAAACCCTGCTGTTCTCGTTCTGCAGGCCGGTTCTTGGACAATGACGGCACAGGTCTGACCATCCCATCATCCAGTTACCTTCCATTCGGTGCTGGGGTCAGAGTATGTCTAGGTGAGGCCTTGGCTAAGATGGAGCTCTTTCTTTTCCTGTCCTGGATCCTGCAGCGCTTCACTCTCTCTCTCCCACCAGGCCACACTTTGCCCAGCCTGGAGGGCAAGTTTGGTGTGGTCCTCCAGCCAGCCAAGTACAAGGTGAATGCCACGCCCAGACCAGGCTGGGAGAGACAAAAGTGCCAGGCATGTTGAGTGTTACACCCTGAGTCTCCACAACAGTGGTTCTCAGATGTGATCTGAAAGCATGAGGGGCTTTTTTTAGCGTAACATACATCAACAGCTCGGATATCAAACATGCAACAGTACACTGGATGTATAAACATTTCTTTCTTCTGTTTTTTGCCATTATTGTTATAGTTTCTTTGCAATGTAATATAGTCTCAACTAACAGTTCCTAACATCACTGATAAAATAAAATCTGGGTTATGATGTGCAGTAAATAAACAGGTTATCTCTGTTGCCATGAAGTGCTTTACTGAAGAATCTGGGGTTAGGTAAGAGACTACAGTTTGATATATTGATCCTGCAGGTAAGAGTAATTTAACAGGTATTCACATTACCCTTGTCCTATAATCTGAGTATATGACAAAAGAGCGTGTTGCACAGTGGGTGGATTAGGAAGAACATATTGTATGACACACTCTGTCAGAGATTCATATTTTTAGACTTTGATTAAATATTGAAAAATTTGCCCCCATGTGCATTACACAGTTATTTCAATGAAAACATGCCAACTAACTGCTGCACCAGAGCGGAGCTACAACCAAACCCTTCTTTTTATGAGGAATCACAAGCTAAAGTTGAGAATACCTGAGTTTTGATATGTAACATTTAACACATACTTTGCACTTTGTAGGCCCTTCAAATCTTTTAAAATGTAAAATCTTCAACTAAAAAAGTAGCTTCAACTGTTGGAAATGTACACGGAAAAATATTTACCTGTGAATGTAGTGCAGAGTTGTATAAGGCATAGTTAAAGTTGAAGGAGTTAAGTAATTCAAAACTGTAACTAAGTGCACTACTTCAGCAGTTGCTTTCCCTAACTAGGTCACGTGGGACATTCAGTATAAAATTCACAGCAGTGCAACAGAGTCATGTCATAGGCTACTTACCACTCTGCTACTCTTAATCACTGGTTGTTTTTAAAACATTGCTTTCATTCCATTTGTTTCCACTTTGCTGTGCTCTCATTTGTTAAGCTGCTGCCTTTAAAAAATGAAGGTCCTGGTTGCTGAGAGTTGGGGCCTCCTTGGATTAGACTAATGTTTCCAGGACATTGCATAGATACCCTACAGATTTTTAATTAACATCTGGGCAATTGGGCTGCAGGGTAGCGCAGTTGGTTAGCACTGTTGCCTCGCAGCAAGAAGGTTGCCGGTTCGCATCCCTGTAGGGACTGGAATCTTTCTGCGTGGAGTTTGCATGTTCTCCCCGTGCAGCGTGGGTTCTCTCCGGGTTCTCCGGCTTCCTCCCTCCAAAAACATGTTGAGGTTAATTGGTGATTCTAAATTGTCCGTAGGTGTGAATGTGAGTGTGCTTGGTTGTCTGTCTCTAAGTGTGGCCCTGCGATCGACTGGTGACCTGTCCAGGGTGTCCCCTGCCTTCGCCCTGAGTCAGCTGGGATAGGCTCCAACCCCCCCGCGACCCTAGTGAGGATTAAGCGGTGTATAGATAATGGATGGATAGATCTGGACAATTGGTGGCAAAATCAACACCTTGAACTCTTTGTCATGTTCCTCAAGCCATTCCTGAGCTGAAACTTTTAGAAACTACGAACCACTGCATACCTGGAACATCCCACACACCCCTGCTATTCTGGAGATGTTCTGTCCCATCTAACCATCACAGTTTGGTCCTTTTCAAAGTCACTCAGATCTGCTACCTATTTTTCCTGCTTCTAACACATGAAATTCATGAATAGACTGTTTACTTACTACCTAATACAGTTCTGAACAAAACTTGGCATTTTCTTGTAAAGACTATGGCATCATGGCAGTCTTAAGTTTCCAGTGACTCCTAAAAAACAATCATGCATTTTGGTTTGTTCATAGATTTGTTATTGTAGGTCTTCTGGAAATATGACACATCTGCTGTGTCAAAAATATACATACAGCAACTTAAATGATCAGTTTTGGTGATCTAGAAAGCTGTGTTAATCTAATTTTCTTAGTGGCATGAACTCTTAACTTCTTGTGAGTAATTACAATTAAGTACAGCTGGTGACTCCTCAGAGCTATTTTCAGTAGGGCCCATTTGATACACTCTTTAGACTCAGACAAAGTTTGAGGAGCTAAGATCCAAAAAAGCAAATGAGTGACTTGAACAAGCCGTGAAAGTCACTTGGGGCCACAGATCCCAAATCATGTGTGCCAACAACTGTTTGTAAATATAACGTTCATGGTACAGTCGTGTCCCTGTCACGATCAGGAAGAAAACACAAACTATCACCTGTTGCTGAGAGAACATTGGTCAGGATGGGGAAGAGTCAACTTGGAATCAGCAAAAAATAGCTCTGAATAAATGAGCAGGTATCAGGAATACAGGTATCAAGTGTCCACACCAAGGGCTGAGAGGCTGCTGTGCAAGAAGGAAGCCCTTCCTCTAGAAACAAAATCTTTAGGCTTGACTAAAGTGTACTGCTGGTCACATGGACGAAAGAAAGAAAGAAAGAAAGAAAGAAAGAAAGAAAGAAAGAAAGAAAGAAAGAAAGAAAGAAAGGAGAAAGTTCTGTGATCAGATGAAACCAAACTTGAGCTATTTGGCCACAATAATCAGACACACATCAAAAGTAATAAAGAAATGGCGAAATCAGGGTAACAGTGTGGTTTTAGACTGACTTAAACCCCATCAAGAACCCGTAGACTAAGATGAAAGTAGTCTGTCTCAAAGCCTGTCTCAAAAAGCCAACAAATTTAGTTGAACTGGACCAAATCTGTCCAGGGGAGTGGTTACATATACAGCCAGAAGCTTGTAGATGGCTTCCAAAAGCATTGAGTTCAAATGAAAATGGTCAAGGGACTTTTAATATTAAAATTATTGTTTGTTTATTTCTGACCCAGTACATTTTGTCATATTTCCAGAGAGTCTATAATTAATATATGAAAGAACCAAAATTTGTGGCTGTTCTTTTTTTTTGTGACAATGACTGTGCTTCAATCATTCAGTCATTATAAGTGTTGTAGGAGACATTGGACACTCAAGACTGACATAATATACATGGCTTTACAAGTACAGGGAAACTTTGTTCACAACTGTACGTCCCACCTGTCATTCAACACCACATCCGTGATATTCACTTCACCTGTCAATGTTTTTTTTTTTTAAATAAAGGCTTGTGTTCAGTCTGTAGAGGAATGTTTCTGTCTGTTGTTAATAGAGGACTCTCCCACTGTTAAAGGCATTCAGCTGACGTTATACAGCTTACTCTGTAGAACACATTTATATTAAAGGCAGAAATGCACGATCATCTTTACTGCTTGTTTTCATTTTACATACACTCGTGCACTGAACTTTGGATAAGCTCTAACAGGCTCCTGTCATAGTGAATTTTCAGTTCAAAATGCTTTAATATACTGCAAAGACAGAGTGTAGGTGTACCGTGGGGGTCGGGCTGTCCACGTGTGTGCCTGAATTACAGCTTAGCTTCAGGGGTGTCAAGTGTTTCCATAGTGAGGCCTGTGTCAGCCTCCATACACCTGTTCTGTTGGCCGGTGCTGACTGACACGCAGGCCCCGCCCCCGCACTTGTCCTTTCATTCTAATTGGCTCGACACTGGTGTATTTGGAAATTCCCCCGCGGGACCCCTGGCTCACACCTGACCACCGGGGCCGCAGACACGCTGCCGACAGCTGCCCGGTAGCCGGTCAGCATGCCGCGGTCCTTCCTGGTCAAGACGCACCAGAGCACCAAGAAGACCAGCTACGGAGGAGTGAAGGCTGCGGGTAAGATTTGAGCTGCTCATTTGATTTGAAAACGAGAAAGTGTAACGCTCAGTGGAGGAAAAGTAACGAAGTATTATCTCTACGTTTGGATATATTAGGACGCTTCTCATTTCACGTTTAAGCTTAACACTGTGAATTCAATCATTTTATTTCAAATGTGTTCAGTAAAGCATTTCAGTGTTTTCCCCTGTATGCCATTTAATTTTAATTACAAGAACTTTAAGGTGTAATCTGGTATAGATCTTAAAATTGCACTTGTCAAAGATTATCGTTTCAAAGACGTTACAAAAAAACTACATTTTTGAGTGTTTGGTGTAAAATGGTTTTGCATTTGTAATATGTTTGTGTTTGTAATATATTTATTCATATATTTATTATAGCAAATGTTGTAATACACATGTTTTTGAGAAGATAAGAAAACATCGCTGCATACATTGAAGGAGAGATTTGTCTGGTGACAAAGTAAGATGTTGTTTTCAGTTTTGCAGGTGCAAAATCTGTCGCTAAAGAGTTATCAGCATTGTTCCCAGGTCCTTGAGAAACCAAAAGGGCCCCATTAAGCAGCCTTAAGAGCCTATGTAGCAGCCTTCTAGGCTCCTGCAGACAAATCCCTCCTTCAGTCTGTGTATTTGTTCCAATACCACCCTTAAAGCGGGGCTTCGGACTTCCTCATTCCCATCCCACTGTGCTGATGCACTGCCATTACCATCACAATGTAGCCACCTAAATAGAGCTCGTAAGAGAAATCATAATGATGTAGGTTGTACAAACTCAACCAACATAGTTTGGCTTATTGTACTGTAATGTAGTACCTATTAACATCCCCTTTGGGAAGTATCACAGCTTGTAAACACTTTATATAGAATCATAAAGTTTTTTTAAAACTCTTGTTTGGGGGATTTTAACCCATGCTTTGTGTGAAGCCTTCTAGTTCTGTTAGATTCTTGAAGTGTCTTGCATGCACTGCTTTTGGAGCTCGGGGGATTATGAGTACCATGGCAAAACCTTCAACTTGTGCTTCTTGAGGTAGTCCATTGTGAATTTTGAGCTGTGTTCAACCCCCTGGTCTTGGTGAAGGGGCCGTCCTCTCTTTATCTTCAGCTTCTGCAGTTTCATATGCTGTGATGTTTGCTTCCACGATTTTGCCACAATTCATTTGAATCCATCCTTCCCTCAACTGCCACATGTTCCTTGTGTCACGAGCTGCAAGAGAAAGCCAAAGCGTGATGATTTAGAAATTCTCCACCCTTTTTTCTCCAAACATATCTCTGTTCATGGTGGTCATGAAGTTCTCCTTTGACTTTATCAGCCCTCAGGACCAAAATGCCCCAGTCTTGTTCAGATGTTCATTTGCAAATTTCTGACACTTTATTTTGTCTTAAGGATGCAGGAAAATGTAGTTGACTTTTACATGAAGGTCATATTGGTGCAGGTGTTGCACAGTAACAGAGCACCATGACTTCAGAGCCTGCTAAATCTCCCTAAAGGTCCTTTGCAGGGTTTCCATTTGCCTCTTTAGCAATTCTATGAATAACTGTCTCTACAAGTTATCTTGGCAGACTCTAACTTGACCTCTGTCATTCCTATTAAATCACACTTCTTTGACTCTCACTCATCCTGATGGATTATCTCTAAGCAACAGGTGATAGCTTGTGTTTTCTCCCTGATCGTGGAAGTGACACAACTGTGTCATGCACTTTTTACTTGCAGTTTGCACAGTTGATTTTGGGATCTGAAGCATTTGAAATTACTTCAAGTGACTGCCCTGACTTGTTCAAATCAATTATTTTCTTCTTCAGATATGTACTCAGCTCCTTAGACTTTCTCATTGTAGTATTTGAGGTAGATACACTCTAGCAAGTGTATCAAATGGGACCTATTTAAATTGGCTCAGAGAAGTCAGCAGCTATAGTCAGTTTTAATCACTCAGCAGAAGGTAAGAGGCCATGCAAAAAATAAAGTTTAAAAAAAAACCAAAAAACTGTCTACATCAACTGTTACTGATAATTCAAGTTGCTCTATGTATATTTCTGACCCAGCAGATTTTGTCATATTTCTAGAGGACGTATAATAAATGTATTATAGAGGCAACATGCATGGTTAATGATTAACTAATTGAAAAATTATGACTTGTAGGAGTTACTGGACTCAAGACTGTCATGATATAGTTGGTTTTTAAGTATATATAACCTTTTGTTCACAATTGTCCTCCATCCACTAGGGTCGCGGGGGGCTGGAGCCTATCCCAACTGACTTAGGGCGAAGGCAGGGGACACCCTGGACAGGTCGCCAGTCTATCACAGGGCTACACTTAGAGACAGACAACCAAGCACACTCACATTCACACCTACGGACAATTTAGAATCACCAATTAACCTCAACATGTTTTTGGACCTTGTGGGAGGAAGTCGGAGAAACTCCGTGCAAACTCCACACAGAAAGATCCTGGTGCCCCCACCGGGACGCGAACTGGCCACCGTGCTGCGAGGCAACAGTGCTACCAACTACACCACCTTGCAGCCCGTTCACAGTTGTACATACTGTAAGTTCCATTCATTGATCAGGACCAGAAGAATAATTTAAAACATTAAAAAAAAGCCAATGAGTGTAACTTTAAGTCACAAGACATGTGTATATAGTCAAACAACCAAACAAAGGATCTTCCTTATTTAACTCTTAGAACCTGCCTGACGCCTCAAAATTCACATCCCTTCATCTCTATATGCAAGTATTCATTGCAGCGAGATGTAGCATATATTAAATGAAACTGCATGACTTGACCAAAGTAAAAAAAAAAAAAAATTTACATTAAATTTAATCATAGTTACAATCTACGTACAGTTCTGTGTTCGTCTCAAAACCTATTACTCTTGTTTGAATCACTCTTTAAATTCTCATTGCATAGCTAGGGAATACATATCAGAAGAAAGAGTGCAGCTAGAGCTTTAATGATGTTTCTCAAATATTTATATGTACCATAGCAATCGCATTATAGAGACAGTTCAAACTTGTTACATATATAAATATCTTAGTGAGTTCTTCACCCATTTTAACATTCCTTGAATAAGTCTTTACCTTTTCTGATGATATAAGCTGTTTCTCTGTGCAACAAAGTATTGCCAAGTAATCTGGATTTGAGTTTGCAGCCAAGTTTCACATTTTCTCTAGTGTCGGTCTGACATCATATCCCACTTTGCATAAAAAGTAAACACAAAATAATCTGTTTCAAAAATGTGGTCAAATAATGAGCCCGTCACCAGTGTGCGGTTAGACAGAGGCAATCCTAAATTCTTGAGGGCTCCATGTAAAGTGGCTGTTGGGAGCTCCTTTTGGGATTGGGGATAGAGGCAACCATTTGCCCAGTTTGCTACCTCTAAAAGCAGGCTACTGTATGTAAAAACACTAGTGAATATAATAATGACAGCTAATTCTGTTAGCCACTGAGCAAATATT
Organism: Stegastes partitus; assembly: GCF_000690725.1. Classification (NCBI taxonomy): domain Eukaryota; kingdom Metazoa; phylum Chordata; class Actinopteri; family Pomacentridae; genus Stegastes; species Stegastes partitus. The sequence goes on from NW_007578760.1 coordinate 46,321, forward strand.
TTTCTCGATCCCAGAAAATATCCCCAGCTCAATTATGAAAAGAAAGCTCTACTGCCAGCATTCATGGTGAGATGCATGTAAGAGAACAACAGCTCTGTAATATGAAATATTTCCTTATCTTGATAATAAGCATAATATAAATTATTATTAGTATTATCATCAAATGATAGAAGATCTGGATAGCCTTTACCGTTCTAAATAAAATACAGCATGTATCACTAGCAGACTGGCGGCCTGTCCAGGGTGTCCCCTGCCTTCGCCCTGAGTCGGCTGAGATAGGCTTGATGAGGATTAAGCAGTGTATAGATAATGGATGGATGGATGGATGGATGGATGGATGGATGGATGGATGGATGGACGTATCGCTACCTCTTGTGATGACCACGACAAGAGCTTAAAGTGAAGGTTGTGAAATTACCCTGAAAGTAGCCCAGGGCCTAGGGTTAAGTTGCCAGATTTTGTACCTTATCACTGTTAAAAAGAATTATTAGTCCCTCTAATCATTGGACCTGTCCATAGTGTCCACAAGGAAATTATTTTATAGTGTAACGGGGGCGCATATACATCCACAAATCAAATTGAAAGTTTTCTTTTGGCTTCAGTTGATCGCTAAGCTTTAGTATTTCCATTTGGGATTGTTGCCCAAACACAACAAAGATAACACTGTAAAGGTACAGCATTGATTTTTTTAAAACTATATTGCCATACCCTTTAAATGTAGAATGTATTTTTCCACAGAGTGCCAAGACACAACATAAGCAAGGATCAGCAAAGACTGTTGTAGAATTTATGTAGCGTCTGAGAGATAGGACAGTGGTGTATTTTGATGTGTTGTTCCTTTTCAAGATGGTACTGATGTGTGTTGCCCTTTAAAGTAATAATAATAATAAACTCTCCAATAAATGATTATAATAAAAGCTACATTTTTACTGTTCTGGCTGCATCAGGCTACTTTAATAGAGTTGTTTCTTGGCTGCAGAAGACAGGTTTTCTCCCCCAAAAAAGGTCAAAAAGCCACTGAGTACTACCTGCCAACGACTGACAAGCACAGTGCCCACCCGATGAACATGGTGGAACATTAGCTGTGAGAGAGAAACATGTTTCCCATTCATCAGGTGAACAGGAACACCAACTCCACAACTCCAAATCAATGGTGATGTTCTATAACAGTGAGATGTGGAAACAATTGTTTGCTAACAAGCTCAGAATGCCTATGTGACAAGTCACTTCCTGTTTCTGTTGCCGTCAGTAGGACAAAAGATCTCCTGTTGGAGCTGTATAAGCAGTTGCTTAACAAGTGCTTGGCCAGTTTAGAGAGAAGGAATGATCAAGTAAACCCATATCTCTTTCAACATTCATTTAGTATGTGAGCATGAGACTGGAAAAATATAAAAGTGGCATTCTGTAATAAGCCAAATGTGTGTTCTCCACAGAGACCCTCTGCAGCACCCATGAAGACTCTCTTCTGCACAGTAACATCTCTTCTGATCGTCTTCGTCCAACCTCAAGCCCACGGCTACAGCAGAGAGCCCAGCCTCTCTTTTTTCAGTGTCCTCTCTCTCTCAGAGCAGACAGACTTCACCTTGCATCTTCTCCAAACACCCCCCGTCTCTCCTTTTTGGACCAGTCGATAGAAGTCGATGGCCGGAGCCCTGCAGAAACCTTCAAACCAGCTGAGTCCTGTACGCAAGTGAGCATGGAAATCCAGTGTGTTACAGGAAACCACAGGAGAGACAGCCTCCTCACGCCGTCCCTTCCCCTCTTGGCACTCTTTCCAGGCGTCCCACCAGGCAACGGCAGCCAGGAGGGCTCTGAGTATTTTGATTGTCATGAAGAGTTCTTGAGCTTTCCGGGCCTGGCCAAACAAAAGCAGCTCCAGTGTGAGTGGAGCAGTAAGAAGCACTTTAGTTGTAAGCACTGTGATAAGGAGTACGTCAGCCTGGGAGCACTCAAGATGCACATCAGGACACACACACTGCCCTGTGTGTGTAAACTCTGTGGCAAAGCATTCTCCAGACCCTGGCTGCTTCAGGGACACATACGAACACACACAGGTCAGTTAAACGCATGGTCATACAATCTAGATTGTCTTCAGCTCAGTGGAAAGTTAAAAAATGGTGTGTGTGTGTGTGTGTGTGTGTGCGTGCGTGCGTGCGTGCGTGCGTGCGTGCGTGCGTGCGTGCGTGCGTGCGTGCGTCTGTGTGTGTGTAAGACCCTGGTTACATCATGAGAAATGTAGGATCCATTGTGGTTGATCTTGAATCATACTAAGGACTAGAATAGAATAGAATAGAATAGAATAGAATAGAATAGAATAGAATAGAATAGAATAGAATAGAATGCTTTTATTGTCATCACAAAGTACAATGAAATTAAAAGACAACTCCAGTGGTGCAAAGTACCAATAGTATAAAAGACAAATAGAATATATGAATATATTTACAAATGGAGCCAGGAAGTATATACAGTTTATTCTAAACAGTGCACTGATAAGGTGAGACCACTGTGGAAAAATGAGGAATGGAAATAAATAAATAATTATAAATAAACAGTATATAATGTAAAATATATAATATAATATAGAATAATTATAAATAACTATAATATAATACAGTATAGCATAATACAAATAATAAATATATATGATAAATAGTACAGACTATAGCAGNATATAAATAATAAATATATGTGTGTTCAGTACCCTTATTGCACTTGGGTAGAATGTGTTGGTGAGTCTGGATGTGCGGGCCTTAATGGAGCGGTACCTCTTTCCTGAGGGCAGCAGTGAGAACAGGCTGTGCCCAGGGTGTGAACCATCAAAGGTGATGCTTCTGGATCTGCACAGACATCTGGTGTCATAGATGTCTGACAGAGAGGACAGCTGTGCTCCTAGGATGCTCTGTGCTGACTTCCTGAGTCTCTCCAGAGCCTTCTTGTCACCCTGAGAGCAGCTCCTGGACCACACCAAGATGTTGTGGGTGAGGATGCTCTCTACAGAACACCTGTAGAAGGACAGCAGCAGCTCCTGGGACAGGTTGATCTTTCTCAGTGACCTTAAAAAGTACAGACACTGCTGTGCCTTTTTCACAAGGGCATTGGTGTTGGTGCCCCATGTAAGGTCCTGAGAAATGTATGTTCCCAGGAACTTGAAGTCACTGACCCTCTCTACGGTGTCCCCTGGATGAGAAGAGGGGGGAGGTCCTCCCTCTTCCACCTGAAGTCCAGCACCAACTCCTTAGTCTTTGGCAGATTTTAGGCAGCTAGGGACTGTGCAGGCATCCAGTGACAGGTCAAAAATGGTAGTAAAAACCTCTGCCAGCTGATCTGCACAGCCCCTCAGTACCCTCCCCTGAACACCATCGGGACCAACAGCCTTCGATGGGTTCACACTTCGGAGCACCCGCCTGACCTCCTCCGTGCTCACAGTAAGTGCCAGGTTGTCAGCGGGTGGCAGCGTGGGGCCACCCTCTTCCTCACGTACTTCAAACCTAACAAAGAACTGATTTAGCTCCTCCGCTAGGCTTGTGCTGGTGTTGGTGGTGGCAGCAGCATTAGAAGTGTTCATGTTAACGAGGTCACGGATGCCCTGCCAAACACGTCAGGGGTTCCCCTCTGTAAAGTGTCCCTTGATCTTCTTGGCATATGCTGCCTTAGCTTGTCTGATGCCTCTTTTCAGGTTGGATCTGGCTGAGCTGTACAATTCCATATTCCCAGACCTGAAAGCAGAGTCCCGATCCGGCTTCCTCCCACAAGGTCCTAAAACATGTTGAGGTTAATTGGTGATTCTAAATTGTCCGTAGGTGTGAATGTGAGTGTGCTTGGTTGTCTGTCTCTAAGTGTAGCCCTTCGATAGAGTGGTGACCTGTCCAGGATGTCCCCTGCCTTCGCCCTAAGTCAGCTGGGATAGACTCCAGCCCCCCACGACCCTAGTGAGGATTAAGCGGTGTATAGATAATGGATATTGTTTATGGTAGCAGTTTTGTTAAAATTATTTGAAACACTACGAGTTGGAAAAACTGAGATTTCTCTATTAGCCCACCACTTTCTGAGTGGTATTACCTATCATACCTCCTCAATGCATGTTCAAATATTAGTCAAATGCAAACACGAACCAGTATGAATGAACCAAGCTCACACAGGCTGCTGAAAGGTTTCATTAAAAAATGATTCTAAATTAGACAGCAGTATTCCTGCAAGACTGTTATGTCATTACACTGTGCAAAAAACGATTCCTTCATCCTTACTTTTACTGGAGATTTCTAAGTTTGGAAGGTTGAGAGTTGGAAGCCTGCCAGCTGATATTTCTGCACGTTAGAGAAATGTCCCCGTAAGCGCAGTGCGGAGTTCACACCTGAGGAGATGCACTGCTGTGTTTATCTCTCCTCTGTTGTTTCACTGCATGAGCAAAGATGAGTGCATCTTTGACCACAATGTCCAACATTTCCACTGATGTAACGAGAAAAGTTGGAAAAAAATCCACTGGTGTTGTACAACAAAACAAGACAGAACACACCAGTACACTGAGGCAGCCATCCGTGTTGCTACCTCAGTAACAATTGTTTTACAGCCAATAATTAGTACTATTATTACTTTTGTCCACTTTAATTATCATATCATCATTAGGTATTCTGTTTTTTCTATCTTCTAACGTACATACGGAGCAGTGGTATTTGTTAAGAATCTTTGAGTCTTGATTGTACTCTAATGTGCAGGTGGCACGGACAGGTGCAAACATCCGCAAACGTGTAGTTGTTGATATTTTATTGCTTTTTTAATTCATTGGGATCTTATTGGAAGATTTCATAGCATACATGTACATTAGGTTGCATAATCTGCACATACACATTACTGTAGAGAGTTCATACTATTGTCCTGGTAAAGTAGTACATTCTGGGGGTCAAGAGAGGAGACAGGATGCTTAAGTATAAGTTATAGCATCATTAAAAAGCACACTAATGTCTCTCTCTATCCTTCTGTTTCTCACTCTCTTCTTCTGTCTCCATGTCTTGTTGGACAATGTTGGTTGGTAAGTAATTTCTGTTCATGGCAGCAAAAACAGTGACCTGTGTCCAACCTGGTCAAGAGCAAAGGTCATGAAGGAGCGGCACAGTAGTACAAATTTGAAATGTGTCATTCTAAATGGGGTACTTTTTCATTATTTGGAGTTTGTTTCCGACTGGTCACAGGGTTCATTGTATATCAAAAACAGGAAAACACAGTCCCTTTTTATTATGACTGAGCTGTATCTCATGTGTTCCTTCTGTAGGAGAGAAACCGTTCTCATGCGTCCACTGCAGCCGAGCTTTTGCTGACCGATCCAACCTGCGAGCTCACCTCCAAACCCACTCGGAAGTCAAAAAGTATCAGTGTGCAAGCTGTTCCAAGACTTTCTCCAGGATTTCATTGATAGCCAAGCATCAAGAGGGAGGTTGTCCACTGTTCTGACAGCCTGTAAACTTTAACCTGCTCCAAATGTTTAAAATAGCAGACACACTGAGAACACCACAACTGAGTCAGCATGAATGGAACAGCCACAAATACCCTTGGTGATAGTGACATTACAAGAGGCTGACTGACTAGCACTAGATCTATCAGTTAGGCTAAGCACTCACTAGACAATAATTATAGTAAAGTAGAATAATATAGTCTTGTGGCTTCCCTGTTGTGATGGACTTTTGTTCCAAGCTCACCACCTTATCTAAGACACGTTGATTGTTATCCAACGTGCTTGCCATTTTGAAGCAGAATTACACTTCTGTATTACACTTAAGTTTAGGTTTTGATTTTAACTTGGGTATTGAATCTCAGTTATTGGTATTATCACCACAATAACATCATACATTCAAACTATATCATGCTGTCATAGAGAGTGGTGATTGTAGGGGTCAGAGCGTGTACAGTGCAGATGTCTTTGTTATATCTGTGTTACGAAAAGAAGAGCATTATTCATCTGTTTTTTTGTTTTTTTTTACATATGTCCTCACTCACAGCAACCTTGACTGTTTAAGAAATGCATGGTTGATTTGTGGTTTCTCTAAAGTCTCCACCTGGTACATAGCTGCCTGCCATTGAAAGCTACATTAGTTAGTATTGCATTACTTAAAGATTGTGACACATCTCATAAAGTTTTCTGTTTCTGGCAAACTCAAACTCTAGAGGCACTGAAGAACTCTGCTTTGTTCAAACACTGCATTATTGTGGGTTTTTTTGTATTAAAACGATTGCTGATTTGGTCAAATAAAATCCTGTACTTTCATGTACCTGTTTCTGTGTGTAAAAGTGTGACAATATCAGGACACAAATGAAATGTTAGTGTTTGTGAGGTTATAAACTCAAAGTCCAGTTTAAATCTCGTTATATCTCATTCATGATCTTGTGAACAATTTCCATCCATCCATCCATCCATCCATCCACCCTGATGGATGGATGGATGGATGGATGGATGGATGGATGGATGGATGGATGGAAATCAAATCTTTCAGTTTGGGAAACAGATATAAGTCAGATGGTGCAGGTGAGTAAGGTTTAAATAATAGTGAATGGTTTGCACTTAAATAACACTTTCCTACCTTCATGGTACTCAAAGTGCTTTACAATGATTTCTCATTCACCCATTCACACACTAACAGAGCAACAGAGCTGCCATGCAAGGCACTGCCTGCTATTGGAAGCAACTTCAGGGTCAGTGTGGGGGGATCGAACCACCAACCTTGAGATTAGAGCACAACCCACTTTACAACCTGAGCCACAGCTGCTCCACAGGGTGTGTGGTGTATGGGGCAGCAGTTCAAAGTCATGTTTGATTGCGTCTGCCACTTGTGCTTTGTGGACAACACATTGTCCTGGAGCAACAGCAGCCAGCTCGAAGCTTTCCTTTCCTTTCCTTTTATTGCTTCAAACATTTCAGTTGAGTGGACAGTGATATAAGACTTCACAGTATACAGTTATGCTCCAAAATGGAAGTTAGGCCCCTTGTTCCCTGGTGAGGCTGAGAACTATTTAAAATACTCTCATAAGCAGCATTCTTTCGAGCCACTGGTGCTCGAACAAATACTCCACTTCCGTGCAGTAAGACAGTTTAATCCATTGACTCATTTCTGTATTGCTCCTAGCACTGCTGACACTCTTGCAGTGGCACAGCTGAACAGAAAGTGTTTGTTCTGACAGGCAAAACATGGATATGTTAGGCTGATATGAAGGTATGTAATGTGACCACATGCCTTAAACTGGTTTCCAAAAAAGTCTATTACAACTTCGCTTACTGAGCTGTCTGAAAAACATGTAGTTTAATCATCTATTTAAATACCATCTGAAAACGCACTGTAAAAGGCTTGATTGTCACTACTTGTTTCCTTTTTTGTCAGTTTCTATCTTATTTAAAGGAACAAAATAAATGTATTTTGCATTATTTTTTTCTGAAAAAACAACAACCCAAGATATAGGATAACATACCAGAAGAGACTGCTTCAAAAATGGTGACAGATTTCCCAATTCTTGTATTATTATTAGACTTGCAACATTTACAAAGCAATGTTTTGGATATTGACTTTTTAACATGGAACTGTTGGGGGGTGAGTTTGAGCAGTCTTCTTGCAGTTCAATGTCTTTAACTTAAGTGCTCAGTCCACCATCTCTTCCTCACAACCAAAAATGATGACGAAACCATCATGTGTCCTTCTGTAAGTGAAAGCTAAACAGGAAGTGGTTCACTGAGGATGATGTCCTTTCAGTCTTCTCCTTCACAACCACATGAACGGCACCAGATGAGCTCTTCCTTCAGTTGGCTTCATTCAGAAGATGGTCACAGTGAATATGAGACACACTTAAGATGAAGACAGACATCACAGTATCAGCATCAATAGCAGAGATTTACTACTTTGGTCATATTCTGGGTGTGTATTATTCTGCTATGCACTGCAGTAAGATGTACTGAAATGAACTGAAGTCGTGAATCAGTCATTAAACAATCAGCTGTACCAGTGTAGATGAACAGTTTTCTCCTGCTTAACATCAGAGACACAGCAGATATTCAGGACTATTGTAGAACGTGAACGCTACTGTTGCATTTACATTTAAGTTCCCCTAACGTTTTATTTTATTAACTTAATGTACCACATTACAGCAACACAACACACTGAAACTTGATTACATGAAACACAACACAAACATTGTTAGCTTAATGCCGCTACATTTAACTTTTAATCAGACTTACAGAAGTAAATCCAAACGAGGATGACACTGAGTGTCAAGGCTGCCTCATTTCTACGACCTGTCAATCATTCCAGAACAGACTGTCAATCAAGCAGCCACGTCCCATGACGAGACTAAAACTTTGAAGGTTTATATAAAATTCAACATTGACTTTTTTTCAGATTGGCCACCTGATCTCTGAGTTTGACCAGGAAAACCAATGAAAAAAAACTGTAGAAAAGTTGTATTTCGAGTTTTGCTATGTGGAACTGGGGTCTATGGAGTCAGAGGTTTTTGGAACCAGCACCTGTCAGATGCAGTGGTACTGCAGGTTTTTCACACTTCCGGGTTGGCTTCAATTTTCAGGGCCAGTTGCTACGTCCATCCTTCTTATACAGTCAATGAATGTGACTAGCTGACAGTGAAAATATGGTCTCAGTTAAGGTTTCCACTTTCAACACTAACTGCCCATTACTCATCCACATGGTGTCACCTGTGTGATGCCTCCACGGTAGTCTGAGACCATACATGAAAGCGAAAAGGGAAAATAACTTCTACGAGGTATAAACCGCAGGAGAAAAAAACAGCATGGCACTTGCTCACAGGTAGGTTGGAAAGGGAGTCTGCAGTGTTAGCTCCACCCATCCTCTCTTCCAGAAAGATAACTGGGTGATGGACCATGTGTCGGTAATGTCGCTACAGATACCCAGTTTTTAAAAATGTTAATGCATAGACTTTAATATAATTTTATCACTGGCTCACAGACTTAGTCAAAATGTTATACTATGTTTAGCAATAGATGGTGACGTTGGACACATTTATTTAAATGAAACACTTCAAGACTGTCATTTTAAATCACTTAGAGAGGTTACAGACATTGATACCAAAATTTCAAATGAAAAGTTGTAGTGTGCACTATGGTTTTTAGTTCGCATGGTGTTTCAGTGGCTAACACTGTTGCCTCGCAGCTTGAAGGTCGTAGGTTCAAATCTCTTTCTGTGTGAAGTTTTCATGTTCGTGCTCCTGTTTGTTTCCCAAGACAAAACACGATCTGGAATTATACAAAAACGACTTGATTGAACTGTGTGTTATACATTGTCCTATGTGATGGCACAGTTTTGAAAAGATGGTTCAAGTTTTTCCTTCAGCAAAACAGATACCGGATCTGTTGTCACACTGCTGATAGTGCCTGCCCTGCCCTACACCTGTACAATGTTTCAGAGCACCTGTTGTTTGCCCACTAAAATGGCTCTGTTATGGTGTAATGGAATGCTACAAATAGTAACTGTCTGAGGAACAAGGTCTAAATATTCCCAACCAATCAGCCTGATTCATTTTCAGTGCACACATATGCTATTCTGGCTCCCTGCAGGTTTATAAATACATAGAAAGATGTTATATTTGGGATGGGGGCAGCTCTCCATCTCACAGTGTGTTAGTAATTCAAGACAGTGCTGCCAGATTTAGCTGCTGTCAAGACATTAGGCCTATTATTAGGCTACACTATTAGGCCAACAGAGT
>NW_007578760.1:56071-68545 GCF_000690725.1 Stegastes partitus
TGTGTGTGTGTGTGTGTGTGAAGCAAGCAACAGACACAATGGCAATCAGATTATGTTGGTATTTTCCACAGTGAGTGTTTTCATAGTATCCCTCACCACAGGTCCCTGACACTGTGTAAAATAAACTGTGTAGCATTTGTCACCAACATATCTATAGGGTGTGTACAAGTGTTTGTGTGAATGCTAATTAGGGCTGAAGGATGAAGAAGGTCAGATACTGTGGTGAAGTCAGATGAGGGGAAACAGAAGGAACATTTAAGGTTACATTTAAAGCTTTACAAGGTGAAAACAGATTCTCTGGGAGACTTCTTTTGTCTTTTTTTTGTTTTTAGAAGACTTATCTTCAGAAATAACTCGACAGAGCAGTGTTAGAAGATAAGGTAATGCTATCCAGAGCAACTACATGTTTAGCCAGTGTGTTTCTAAAGTGTTTGGCACCAAATCCAAAACATCACTTTTGTCTGAATTTAGCAACTAGTCATCAAGGCCTTTATGTATTTAAGACATAATTGAAGTTTGTGTAACTAATTTGTTTCATCAGACATCATAGATGAAAGTAGCTGGGTGTTGTCTATATAGCTGTGAAAGTTTATTCAGTGTTTCCTGATAATGCCTAAGTGGATCGTATGTAAAGTGTATAGTATTGGTCCTAGTACAGAACCCTGTGGAAGCTCACAACAAAGTCTTGTGTATGTGGAACGATCATTACTGACACAAACAAAGTGGAATGTATCTAATAAATATTAATTAAATTAGCCTAATGACATGTTCCAGTCTCTGTAATTAAATGTGGTAATCAATAGTGGCAAATGCAGTACTGAGATCCAGCAGGACAAGTGTAGAGACAAGTCTATTGTCCAAGAAGACCATTGGTAACTTTCCCCCAGTACTGTTTGTATGCTGTCATGTTTCTAAATTCTCACTAAAGTTCTCTGAAACAAACCATTTCTGTGCAAATGGTTACCTAACTGAAAGACAACTTTGCACCATTTTTTGTTAAAGATATAAATAGAGGGAAGGTTGGATACAGGCCTAAACATCTGGACCTTTTGGTTGAGGTTTAAGTACAAAAACCCAAAACGCCTGCAATACATGGCATCTCTGAACAGTGTAGTTGGGAAAGTTTAGATGAAGCAACCATGAACGTTAGCTTAGAGAGATTTATTGCAGAAAAACTGTCTGAGATGTTGTGTGGAGAGGGTAGGGTGTACCGTGGCTCCACAAACTCCAGACGACTCAACCTAAGTGTTAGGCTTCTCATCCAGTGCAATAAATGCAGTCACCCTCTTTGTATTCTTTTTGACCTTGTCACTTTCTTGAAGAAATTTCCCTCCTTTTGTAATTACCCTCCAGTATGTGTTGCATCAGTACAGCTGTTGCATGAGTTACCACAGTAAACTCATTGCTTTCCATTAAATTTTACCATTTTAGGTGTCATAACAAACTGGTGGTACTGAATGCAGTTCTGTTAGTCCAGCCTCTCAAAAAACTCACATTGCAGACATTGCAAGTGGCTGCTGTATTGCTTTTGTTCTCCAGCTTAAAATATTTCCACACTGCCAACATTTTAGCCACATCCTTCCACAAACTATGGTCCTCTACAATGCAAAGCAATAGGTGGCAGTAATGCACCAACCATCAAACTGTTTTGCCAATAAAAAAGAAGAAGGAAGAGAAGGACAGCTATGCACTTTCTTTACAACATCTGCATGACAGTAAACAGAGAATCGGGCTTAGGTTACAGTCGATACCAATCGGTAGTGTCAAAGTGCAAGCCTGACTAAAGTGTTGCAAAGAAGCTTTTGATTGCTGCTGCTTTATTTTATTAATGATGAATAATATGAAGTTCTGCCATTATAGAAGGCTTTTTTCATGTTATCAAACCAGGCGAAGTGACTAATATTAGCTTTCTTCCTCATCTCTGTCCATAAACTACGGACGGGCAGCTAGTGAATTATAAAGGTAGTGTGTGTGTGTGTGTGTGTGTGTGTGTGTGTGTGTGGATGTGTGTAAAGTTATGAACTTTCCTTCACCTGCTTGTCCATTCTGAAGCGTTTATCATTACTAACTCAATGTGTAGTTATTTTGTTGCCATGACAACATATCAGTAAGTAAAAAAATGACTGTACAACCTTCTGTGTGTAACCCCAGTTCTACACTCTTGGGGATTCCTTTTCAAGGAAAGTTCTCGTAAATTTTTCAAATATCCAACACATGAACAGTACAAAATATGACAAAAATGCTCACATGGCAGCCGTTTGTATATTCTTACCGTATATGAGAAAACTTAGCCATTTGGCATTTTGCTGCTGGGGGTGTAGGACTGCAGTTGGATATATCTGTGCAGCCCAGTGAAGTTGCAACAGGTGCTGCAAGCTAGCATTTCCAGCTATGACAAACCAAGCCATTACACCCCACCTCTTTTTCCACCACAACTGAGTGGTGTGAGTGACACAAATGAGTGTTTATGTGTGTGTCTTTGCAGTCACCTCTGTGAACATGTTGTGGGCACCTCATACTCTTTAATTGAACTATTAAAGGCTCGGTTTATCTACACTTTTCACTGTCTCTATTTTGTCTCCTTGCAGGCAGTTTTGATTTAATATGTTCTGTTTTGGAGAATTCTGTCTCTGAAGAACCACAATACAGGAGGTGAATGGATCAATATTGGTTTTATGAATAATCCACAAATATGATTCATCCCCAGTGTATAGGAGTGTAGACAGAAATTTCAGAGAAATACATCTCAAATTCTGGGAAACTAAAAACAAGACTCCTTGGATGCAGAGACACCACTAGACAATCATGATGCCAAGCCATTAAAGCTGCACTTTCTCTATCGTTGTCTTTTTTGGCCACTTTATGTAAACTGATTTCAATCTGAAATATTATCACCTGATGAAATGAAGCCATTAGAAAAGGCTATTGACAGCATTTAGCTACAGAATAATAATAACAGACCATTAATGTGTCTATTATCATTTTGTAATCATGTATGCTGATTCCCATTTTTAGACAACATAACAAAAACACACCTACAATATAATCAGTGTTTTTCATTTTATTTAAGGGAGAAAAGGAAAAAAATGCTACAAAACATCCTAACAGTATCCCAATAAAACCTCAATCAGTGCAACAGCTGGAAAACCCAGACATCATTGTCATCGTACCATTTTCAGCAGCAGTGTCACTGCTTTTATTAGAATATTACTTTGTTTAGAAAGAATGCATATTAAATCACATTGAAGGCAGACTTTGTATGCTTGTACACATTTGTCTTAAAACTTTGGCCTCTTTCCAAACAAGCACTACTGCAGTGATCTTCACTTTAGAATGAATCAACTCAGTCTTAGGCAGTGTGTTGATTTCAGTGTAATTTAGTATAAAATGTTCCTATTTCATCAGTTGTTGTTTGGTGTTTGGAGGTAAGATTTTAGTCACGGATTTACTTTTTTTTTTTTTTTTTTTTTTTTTTTTTTTCCTCTCAGTCTCTCTGAGGAAACACTGACTGCAGTTCAACCTGAAAACACAGATTTTTTTTTTTTTTTTTTTTTTTGCTTTTTTCAGAAGCTAAAGTATCAATCTGCCATGACCTCTGACTGGTTTTCGTAATATTACAGTGTCCTTTGCTGGTTGGCGGTTGAAGTTGCTCCAGAGTCACTTCAGCAATTTATTGGTAAACTTTCCTAATTCCAGAGAACTGTATTTAAAAAGAAGTAAATGGCTGTGGCAAAGACATCAGAGTTCTTCAGACATCTACTTCTTAGACCCTGTTTGTCTTGGAACCTACAATTTTGAACCTGTCTGCAGTTGGTAACCAGATTTTGTTATTAATTTGTAGTTTTAGAGCTTAGACTGAGTTAACAGTGAAACCATCATCAAGCTTATGTTCTCTGTGACACAGCTACTCTATAGCTAGAGCAGAGAGTGAAAAGGAGATAGTAATAAGCTGTTTTCACAGTAAGAGTAGGACTACCCATGATAAATAAACTCACTCCTATGTGTAAAATCTGTGGAATATCCCTTTAGGCAGAGCAGGATATGACTGTCAAGTATCCACTTAGACAGTTTTGGGATCTAGATTCCAAAGTCAAAAAAATATCTGACTGAAAATCACTTTAGCAGACTTTAGAAAACATTCAGTTCACACTCTAATAGCCAGTTGGTGCCTGAGCTCAAGCAGGCTACAGTTCAACTTTAAGTTGGAGGTTGTCAGCTATTGGGCACAGCTACTGCTGCATTCGTGGGAAGTAGTATTGGCATGTCAGTGCTCAGTGAGGGTAGTGAGCTACCAATAGTATGGATTCCACTGTTTTAAAGCATAAGTTAAGATTTTTCTGATCAATCATGATACAATACTCACATGCCATATACATGTTGACATTACAGAGTTCATGGACAGTTTGCCATGGTAGCTATGGGACGTTCCCTACATAGCACATTGATACTGTAGGAAATGGTGGTGAGCAATGCAACATAGCCTCATGCAGGTCTACCAGGAAGAAACAGAAAAAAAATACAAATCAATTACTAAAATAAAGATCCCCACTTGACTGAGCTAAGACAGACGGCTAAGTCTTTGTAAGGTTCAGCTAAACTCAAAATGCTTGTTTTCTGTGTAGCAGATTGCTACTAGGCTGGTATTGAGAGGATGAATAATTTGCCACTCATACTTACATATGGCATATGAGTATTGTTTTGAGGCTATCCTTTAAGCCTTACTTTCACCTTTCTCCATGCACCCATGTAACCATGTACGAAGCTACTGCAGTGTTCTACAGTCTAACTCCCTTTGCTTTTATCCTTCATTTTGTCGCTGTGTATATGACTCGGGGTAATCTGTACGGCTGTCTTTAAAGATCATCAGTGATGAGCAGGAATAGTTTCACTAAATATTCAATACAACAGCAAAGAAACAAAGATTTAAAACCGACTATTTACACTTCTTGGGGCATGAGTTTCACTGAAAAGGTCAGAATGAAGCAAACAGACACAAATTGTAACAAAATAAGAATCTAAGAATTTTGCTACAGAGGTAAGAAGTGAGCTGCCAACAAGCATTACATAACAAACATTTATAAAAGATTGCTTTTACAACATGAATAGAAAAAACAACAAGCAGAAGAAATCCTATCTATAAAGGCAGGGGGGTTGAATCCTACTCCCAATATAAAAATAGTTGACATGTATGGAAATAATTTCCATTTCTTAAACTTTGAGCAATATTTGTAAATTTACAGCAAAGGAATAATGACATGGGAAGAATATAATCATTTCTCTGGTCCTTTGCTAAAAGTATTAGTTCTGCATTTTCTGTATTACTCTATATGTAAAGGTGTGTTTAGACTCAATCTGAAGCTAATTCATAAATAAAACATGCCAGTTAATGCAAAGATGAAAACCAGACTTTCAGTGCAGGGCAAATAAACTGAGAAAATATCTTGGTGAACTGAAAATGTATCAACATGAATGAAAGATTTACACTGTCATTGCATAACTAGAATTCATAAATGTACAAAAACCACAAAATGAGGAGAAAAAACTGGACAAATTTAATCCTGATAGAGCCTCACACCCAGTAGAGGACAAATTATCACACACAGCACAAGCACACTGTGATGCATAATTTCCTAGTTAACTACAGCTAATGCATACAGTCTGTTCTCCATTATGTCAACACTACTTCTCCACCCTACACATTCCATATGCACAGGCATTAACTCTTCAAGAGAGGTCAACTGTGGTGCATGCACTGATTGGCAACTGTGGCTATATAAGCACCATGCATGCGTGGCCTCTTCAATTGCTTGATTTAAACAGAGTCTGTGTGTTAATCTTGGCATTGAGTCTTGTGTGATGAGTTGTGTGCATATACACTGACATCATTGTTGTCCATTCACAGAGTAAGAAGAGAGCTGGTCTATGGGCCTGTCTCTGGATTGCTGTTGTGTCTCCTACACAGGCTTGTGGAAATGTTGCCAGCTATCTTGCCAGCTAGAGTGAGGGCGATCAGGGCACTAGCATTGCTATACAAATGTCCAGCCACTCTGACTGGGCAGCAGCAGGCAAACCTGCCAAAGGTGGTTTTGCATGGCTGGGTCACCCCAGTCGGCTTCAGGTGACCTTACAGTGTGTGGAGGCCATCTGGTGAGGTGATAGACGAGTCAGCAGAGTAAGATGAGTCATGGCCAGGAGCCCAGGAACCCTTACCTCATCTGTAATGGTTTTCAAACCCCAAACTCCTCTTTTCACTTCTCAGGACAGCAGGGAGACCTTTGGAGCAGACGGCTGGGTGGTTTCCAGAATTACCCTGGATAATCATTTGCAGTTTCTGCACCTGTGACTGTGTCAGTGGTGACAGACCTTCAGTGCAGAACTCTCTGCCCAAGGCAAACAATGTCATCGGCAAGGTGAAGCACATCACTGAGCTAGGCTCTTCTTGGTCTATTTCCTGTGGAAAATAGATCAATTGTCGTGGATAGTTGGTGCTTGTTCGCAGTAGCAGTGTCACTAAGATGTAGCCTGGTTCATTCATAACTTGGAATACCTAGGCCTGCACCTAAGAAGGAGGATAAGCAGCCTACAGTCCTCAGAGTCAATAGAGTTCCTATGCATATGGTTAGATGTTAGGACATGAATCCTTTTCTGAACTCCTGAATGGCCTCAGGGTTTGCTTGTCCCACCTCAAAACCTGCGAGCCAGAGTGCTGGTGACACACAGGCTGCATATAGCCTTCTGTTGGTGGGAGCAGCTGGCCAGTTAGACAGGGGGCAATGTGGAGGGCCCAGTTCTGCTTTGCTCCCTCCCCTGCATGGCCCAAGACTTCTTCCAGTTCCTTCCAAAAATATTGGAAGGGAAGTCCTCTTAACTTTGAGGAGAATGGTGGCAGCCTTTGTCGGTCCCACAGAGTTGCTCCCTGCCAAAGCAGACCAGCTGTCCCTCTATGGGATTTGGGTGTGGTGGCGATGGCTACACAGCAGGAGCCTTTTGAGTCCCTTAAAATGAATTCTTATTGATTATTGTTAGTTAAAGAGTTGGTGTGTTCTATATCCTTTCAGAGCTTGAGGAATGCTGCCAGGTGATGTGAGGTGATGCCCAAGGCCTGCATTTTATCCCAAGGTCTTGTCTTAGTTCTAGAAGTTTTTAGTTCTTGTCTGAGTTCCACACCAGCCAGTCTACTGAGCTGCACACTTACCACCCTCTTCAGGACAGTGAAGCAAGTGAAGTAAAGTGAGCAGTAACATACTGTGTCTGGTCAGGGCATGGGCCCGCAGGACAACAGGTTTGTCACAAACCAAACTGGCTGAGTCAACCTGTCAATAAGACAAGGCTTTCTCATTGGATTGTGGAGGCAGATAAAAAGGATGGCAGTCTGGCCATGGCAGTGGTGTGTGCACATTCCACACAGGGTCTTGTTACCTAATGGGCCTTATGGCAAGGTGCATCCAGAGATTTGTGTAGCGGCCCTTGACCTGAATGCATCCATTTTTATTACGTTCTACTGTGTTCAGCAGCTCATATGATGAATGTGTGCTAGGCTCAATGGAGCAGGTCATAGCTTTTGACATACAATGCCTCCGGGACCATGGCTGTCATAAACGACTCCGATGGAGTGTAGTGATGTCATTTTCTTTCAAAGCAAGCCTGCAATCTTGGCAAGCTACTGAGTGGCCCATTTAAAGTTGGCCTTAGTGTTAGCTGTAAATACTTTTTAGGTTCTCTGGGTGGAGAGACTATCTTTCCGACTCCAGGCGAGTTGCCAATCAGCGTGTGGTTACCACAGGTGGGGTGATTTAAACAGTATTTGTGTCAGCTGCCCATGTGGGGGTTATTCCCCATTCATATCAAATATGTATGATTAAGAAATAGCCTCTCCACCCAAAGAAACCTGGGTTACAATTGGAACCTTTAATTGTCATCTATTTGGGGCAAAATAAAAGACAGCAAATGTTTCTGTCAGAAGTTTAAAAAACTGCTGTGTTAAAGTCATACTGGTGGTACCATAATGACTCGTTTCAGCTGCAGCATGTGTATCAACATCAAAATTATAATTACTACTGGAAAATCTGTCTTCTTCTGAAAATGTAGACATACAAACAACATGGCATTCCAAGTTAATTCAAATTATATTGACCACTAAAAACATTGTCAGAAGACAAATGGCACATGCTGCCCATTTAAATTAAGAACTCAGTCAAATATTTAATTTTTTGGCAGATAAACAAAAGTGATGGTACATGTACTATCAGATAACATTTACCCTTTTACAATTTAAAGACCTTTTTGTTTTGTTTTGTTTTTTTAAACAAAACAGCCATTCTACAATTAAATTTAACTGTAAAATCATTAAGCAGATGATTTTTCAAAAAGAATTACAATTATTATTTAAAAAATGAATTAAAGTGCAAATTATGAATGTATCCTTTTGTGGAAACACTACCCAAAATTACCTCATCTATTTTCCCCACAACCAGCCTGTATAGCAAGTATGTTTTCCATATGTATGTGTGTGTTGGGTTTTGTATGGCTCTGCATGTTTGGAGAAGGACTGACATCTATTGGTTAAACTATGGTGGTGTACAAGGTTGTTGTGCATGTGTATGTGTATTAACAGCAAGTGAAGTTTGTAAATCAACTTCAATGTCCCCAAAAGGTTGCAGACTTGTATTTGACCTATGTCGGATACTAGTCCAGTGGTTTTAAACAGAAACAGTTTCCAAAAATATATCTTTTAAAACCTGTCTTGGCATTTGCATCATAAAAATATTCCTTGTAGCAAGAGTTGGAGAACCAGATAACAGTAAAATGGAGGTTAGGCCTCCATCTAACACTTGCATTCTTTCAGATTTTTTCCAACCAATATCCACAGGTCTCTCTAGTAGAAAAAAATGTTGACAAGTAAAAATATTCACATGAATAAAAAAAATGGGAACTGTCATACTTGCATTTAGGATTGGTCACTTTACCAGTGAATCCAGCTGGTCTGGGATGTGGCTAAAGAACCACTATGGATGTTCAGCTCCACTACACTTTACTGACAGAAGTGCCATGGATAAATATAGAAAATCTGGTTATTCTGACAATGCTGTTCTCTTTAGAGTAACTTTTATATTGCCAATTCTGAAAACTGTCAGCATCAGACATCAAGTCTGAGCATGACCAGTTACACTACCATCACTGGGCCAAGGCATAGCTCTACACCGATTGTATGCTTTCATGTTTACATTTTGTGACTGAGCCTTCAGGTAAAGCACTGAGATGACAATGAGCCAAGGAAACCAGGGGTCTACGTATGTTTAGCAATAAGAGACTACAGCAGGCTACAGGGCAAGATTTAGTCCAAAGCAAACATGACTATGGGCAGTGAATGTTGTTCTGTTCATACTACAGTGAGGGTCTATGTACACAGATGTATGTCTAGTGCCACAGATGGTTCACTTAAACCTATGCAGACATTATTTCCAGAAGATGAAACATACGTTCCATCTCAAAACATGAATGTGGACAGCATTAATTGGGTCTGTCCTAAATCAATATTTTTTATATAATATCATTATTATTACTATATGTTTTGTAATTGATTTGTTTTTAAAATTGTTGCTTTTTATTATACTACTATAGGTTCTTTTGGATGGGAAAAGATGCCTGAGAATATGAGTGGGAAGACAGAGGGTTTAGTTTCACAGTGGTGTGGCACAGCTTTATGTCCAAAGCTGGCAGTAACTTGACTGAAAAGGTGGAACTCAGTAAAAGATGCTAACCTGGATGGGCTGCCCCTCTACCAGCCGTTAGCTACTGTTATCATGACTTCATTATAGTCAATCATCAATCATTTTTGGACATCTCTTTAGTGGTTTATCCAACTAATGTAACATCTGTAGCTCATGGGACTTTTCAATGACATATTCCAGTTCATTCACTGAACATATATGGAATGGTTCAGTAACTAAACTTTAACTTTACTTTAGAGCTTATTTTTGCCGTTTCAATTTTCATATATTCCTGTTATCTGACTGTCAGTATCATATTTATACTTAAAAAACATAATCCATACACAGTATATCGTAAAACGTATCTGTTTGCTGGTGTAGATACTCAACACAATACTCACAATATTTTTCTGCTTGTGTTATTACAGGGACAACTGCCAGTCTAAAGTGCACTGTCAAGCTTAAATGGGATTTGCCCAGCCAGCATGACTGTATGGAGCAGTTCAAATGAGCAAATTCCCTCTTTTGGTCTGGTTCCACTAGGTTACTCCAGTGAAACTAAACAGCTAATGGATAGAAAGAGAATTCAGCCTGATTTTATTACCAACCAATCCTAAAATCTAAGGAATTTCAGTCTCTCTGTGTGAAGCGTTCTGTTGCTGTCTGTTAGGGAGGATCCTTATCTACAGGTTACTGACCACGGCCATTTGAAGTTATGAACAGTACCACTGCAGTTTTTGCAATGGGCCAGTACCTCAACTGGCTCACGGCAGCAAGTCACCTGCAAGCCTTTCATTCCTGAGCAACAGGGCAAACTCCTCTGCTGTGTATATCAGCAGGCCTGTCAGTGCTGCTTCTATGATTACTGTGATTGTGTTTGAAGGGCAAGTGTGGCTCTGGAGTTGTTGGTTATTGATTCATTGTGTTTTATACTTTGTTTTATCTTCATCTTTGCAAAATGCTTCACAATTAAACCTGGCTGACTTGCTGTTGAAAGTTTTTTAAGTGAATTTGCCTGTTTCAGGTTGGTTGCTGCAGACCATTCTATAGAAGAAACTGGAGCCTGTGTCCCTGAGCATCAACCAAGTTTCTCAGTGAGAACCAGCAGCCAGGATTTCATAGCAAGTGAAGTCACAGGCCTGTGACCAGAAATGGTTCTAGTCATAGACCTGAACCACTAATTGGGTTTTATAATCAGCAACATGTTTTAAACTCACAGACAAGACTTTTTTTTTCCAGGGAGGTAGCCCTTCATGCTGTGGTGGTCCAGATGGTCAGGTGAAGCTGTACATCAATGGACTGTTTCCAAGCTGTAGGTTGGGATTTATAACATCAGTGAATGATGAGTTTTGGTTGAATTGGTCCAAACAACTTAACATTTGACACAGTCACTGTATCCTTCCCAACCCCTAGAATGTTTTGTCTTCTTTTGTTTTGTAGTGCAGCAAACTGTCTGTACTGCTACACCCGGAAAAAAGTGAGGTTATCACCAAGCTGAGTAGACTCCTCCGTGATGAGGGTCCAGTAGAGACAGTATGAACCTCGCTGGGTGAGGTGTGTCTGTTGACTGGGTGATACTCTCTGAGCCGTGGAGGAACAGCAGCAATGCAGAGGGATGAGTATGACAGTGGTGTGACTGTTGTCAGTTTTCAGCCAGTGACAGTGCCAGAGCTGCCTGCAGTGCTGCCTCTTCATCAATGCTGTAATCCTAACAAAATGCAAAAAAGGGAACAAAAAACATCTACAGGTGACTGCAAACCACACAATTCATCGTAAAACAAAAGCACTTCTACAGACTGTCTGTTATTTAAGGTGCATAGAATCTCCAAATCTAAACAAATCAATCCTACTGAAGAAATGAATGGAAAAATCCCCCTACAGTGTCTTGTTAGGGTGATGGGCCACCATGTGCCACCAGAACAGCATCATATCATAAGATTTCATACTCATTTATAGATAACCTTTGGAGTGTGTGTGTGTGTGTGTGTGTGTGTGTGTGTGTGTGTGCCATCCTGGAAGAGACCACAATCAGGATACAAATGCTACATCATAGGATAAAGATGATCCCTAAGAATGACTTTGAATTGATTTGCAGTCCACTTCTTCCTTTTAAGTGAAGAACTGGACCCAAACCTTGCCAGTAAAATGCCTCCCATAGAGTAACAAAGTCACTGGATCTCCTCATTATAGGATTCAAAGGTTCAGGTTCTTCCTTTGAGTTGCCACCATTCTGTTCCACTCAAGAGAAAGGGAATATGGTTTCTTTCAGAGTTGATAAATTTGTTTTCCTTGCCATTGGCGTTGCAAATGTTAACTTAAAATGTTAGAAATCATGACTGCACTGGACTTACAACAAAGGTGTCATATGAGAACTTATGTCTATGGAGAAGATGCTGGAGAAAGTTGGAGCTCTTATAGCTGGGGTCACCCCATGGCATGGCTGAACACACCGGACACACCTGGAGGTACAAATACACAGCTTTGTTACTGTTCAAGTTAGTGCAACAACTACTAGCACATGTATGTGCACGTATATGTAGTGTGTGTATCAGACACTGAACTGAATACAACAGCAGAGTTTTATCTACTGTTGAAGTTGTGAAGAGAAAACTGCCACCACAACCGTGTTGAGCATGTGGGCCTCATTTGGTCTCCCAAATCCACTAGGTTTTCAGTGCACCCATAGTATCTGTAAGGTATGCGACTGATAGAGTTCAAATGTACTTTTTTCATACAGTGACTTGTGGGGAGGGCTGCAAGGTGG
>NW_007578760.1:68825-147614 GCF_000690725.1 Stegastes partitus
GTGTCCCCTGCCTTCGCCCTAAATCAGTTGGGATAGGCTCCAGCCCCCCCGCGACCCTAGTGGGGATTAAGTGGTGTATAGATAATGGATGGATGGACTTGTGGGGACTGGACTTAGTGGCAGAAAGCAGTCCATATGTAAGAACAGAAAGACAATAAAATACAATTATTGTCCACAGTTTGATTCAAACTGCGGCTGCTGCAAACACATGATCCACCACTTCAAACACCAAAACAGTCCCTCTTTACCTTAAATTAGATGAGTTTTATAACTGTGGTCAAAAACCTTACGTTACAGGTTGCTGAGAACCTCAAACGGTATCTAGGGTTTCCTAAAACGTTTCCTTAGCTGTTTTCAAGACAGATTGGAAGCAATTCTGGTGATTCAAGATGACCTTAAATAGTCAAAATAACGTGATCTAGTGATTTGGTGTATTGTGGTGTATGTTGTAGTGTAGTGGTAGTGTAGTGTAGTCGTGAGTGCTCTCTCACCACTTTATTAGGGTCATTACGATGGTTGTCCATACAGTGTTTAACAAGTTCCTGCTGGTCCAGGTTTCTGGCCCCACAGAACGGACACACAAATGTGGACCGGTTTGGAATATTGCTGCATATCGAAGGAAAAAGAAAATACATACACATGTAGACATACACGCAGTGGGGGTCACAGGGTTGCAATGAATTTCTCTCTAATAAGGGGAGTCAAAATGTACACAGAATGGAATCTATACAGGTTCTTGGGTAATAGAAAGGCCAGATTGTGTTTTTTTTTCCAATTGAGGCTTTTTTGAACCACTTGAAGCTGTCATAACCTGGCGCTGAGATTTATGTAAACTGATACGAGCTACTGTATTGGTAATTCAGATTAGAATCTTTATCTCACACAATTCATGATTTTATTTATTTATTTTTTTACAATTTTCAGCTCCAGTGAGGTGCTGATAGTTTTTAGGCATTTTTCTGAAATCCCTTATTACACCAGGATAAATGTAAACTGCATTTTCAGATGTAGTCAGCTAAGTATGGAAGTGGTTAGAGTGTGTGTACCTTGGAATGGGTTGGGAGGTGGGCACCACAGGGACAAACTTAGGACAGTTGGCAATCTGCTCTTGTACTTTGGAACAGGAAGCAATGTGGGACCTCATCTTTACCAGAGCCACCTGAGAAAAGACACACAAACACACAATAATAGTGATTATGGAAGAATCACAGCCCCACTTGCAGGGTTGGGGTGGGGTGTTGTGTTGGGGGAAAGACTACTTAATATGTAACAAATAATAAACATGAATCCATAATTGAGAGTTGTCTCTATGGCTTTCTATCATGGTTTGCAAATTGTTTACAAAGAAGCCTGTTGTTGCTGTAAAAGCACTTACTTTGCACATATGAGCAAACCCATTGCCTGATTATCTTCTGTATCTTTATTTCTTCATTAAAGCTAATTGAAGTTATTGATCATTATGTAAAGCTAGTTTCATATCATTTGTGGCATGGGCCATTTTTTCATGTTATTGAACATTAGTTTTTATGAGTTGTTGGGAGATCTCTTTCAGAGTCTGACATATTATCAATTAATGTAATTTTTTTGTTTGAGATTTCCATTGTTTTTGGCCGTACTTATGTTTTAGCTCCCTTTGTGGGTTATGTACCAGGCCCCTTGTGCTGGACAGAAGGCCACATATGGCTGGTATATAATGCAAACTAATAATGTGGTTGTCAGACCGTGATGAATATCTATAGTCAATACACGCTGGTCTGTTTGTTTTCCTATATGCTCAAAGAAAAAATTATTTCACCTCCAGTCAGAGTGCCTTGGTTGTTTCCATAGTTGTCTGAACCATGTAATATCAAGCACGACTTCTGCAGTCCTGTTTTTCAATTGTTAATGAATAGTCAATATGTACCTTTTTGCTACAGCCCCTGCAGGGTGCTTTGTATGAGGACAGCTGCTTCTCCACACTGGAGGAACGCTCCACTTTCTTGGGGTCAAAGGGTACACGACAGAGAGGGCAGAGGGGCGACGTTACCTGAAGACATGGCTGTAGACACTCCCCACAGAACCTGGGACAGCAAAACACACAGCAACGAAGAAAAGTTGAAGTTCTTGTTCAAACCAGACAGAGATTTCTTTTACAATTAGGTTATTTCCTGTGTAATTTAATAACACTTGTGTTCCTGTGATAATTAATCAAGTTAACTGAGTTAACCTATACTGATGCAGTAAAATTGTTTTGACAGTCTGACCAAAAGCCAAAAAATCAAAAAAAAAAACAAAAAACGGCACTCAGTTTTCAAAACATTGGAACAGAGTATCATTGGAAAAGCTATTGAAATTTTCAGTAAAAAATAAAAATCTAGTAATTTTACTAAATGATCCAACTCACATCCTCACTCTGAATATCAGCTTTATCTTCCGGCTGATGTCTTAGAGTCCCAAAGTGGCCACTAAAGCCCTTTGTTACGGCCTAACTCGAGGTCTTGAGCAGAAGAAAATACGAGCGGGAACTGACTGTCACAATGCATTCGTTAATACAAAAATATGGACATCAGAATGTACAATATTGTGGTTTTACTGGGCTTTTATTGCTCTGAATATTTATCATTCTACTGGCCTTTTAATTGTATTTTTACTGTTTTTAAAAGTTGTGGTGTTTTATTGCTCTATTGTTTAGCTCCACAAAAGCTGCTTATCAGTTTTTTTTGTTATATTTGTATGCATATGTGTCTGCTTTTAAGTTGATTTCTTGATTGTATGAAACTCAAGCTGTTGTAGCAGTTGTGCTGATATGTAGGATTCTGCGCAGCAGTAACTCTGAGCCCAAGACTAATTTTCCCAGGATACAAAGAATGTATCTTAATCTTGAGGGTTTTCTTTCTTTTTTTATCATTAAATTGTTAAAATGGCCATTGATTTTCTTGCAAATGTCTGACAGTTTAATGGAATTAGCATTTTGGTACAAAAAGATGGGCTATGCTATACAGTTAGATTAGACTGGATTAGATAGAACTTTATTGATCCCTTTGGTAGAGTGCCTCAGGGAAATAAATTAGTTAAATCATATAACCTACACATAGCTTTCATTTATGATGTAGGTATCAACTGTCTTGCCATAATGCAGTATATGTTGCCTGTTTTATAGCAAAGTACCTATGATCTGTGCAATGACTCCTCATTGCAGAAATCAGAACACTGCACTATAGATGCCGAATTCATCCAAATTTGTTCAGGTGACTAAATGTCACAATATCCATCCCAGCACTCATAACCTGTCTCTCTGTAAGGATCACTTGGGCTGTGCGAGTGAAAAGTATCCGTTCTTGGCAGAAAGCAAGAAATATTTGGCAGATGAAACCCCTAACTTTCTGCACTCGGTGTCACAATTATATTAAACAACAGTGAAGAAGTGAATCCCATGTACAGTGGTGTGTCTATGTGCAAGCCAGAGAGATTAGTGACAGCACTTCCTGAAGTTTCATCCATCCCCATCAGCTGCAGCGGAGTAAAAATAGCTGCATTTTCCCTTTAACTAGAAATAGAAATGAGGCTACCTGAGGTCTGGTCTGCTCTTTGTACTTCTTTTCAGATCCAATCTGAGAAAGATTAGACGTATAACACCCTGCCTAGCTTCTCTCTAATTTCCTTAGATGTGAAACAAGAAGACTGTGATGGTAAAAGATAAAAGTTTAATAATACACACTATCAATTCCAAAATTACAATTAGTTTTCCCATATATATGAGAATATTATCTCCACAATGCTTTAAAATGATCTTAAGTTCCTCAACAGTAACCCGTCATTCAGGTGTAAATCCCTGCATGAGCAAGTTAGAACACAGGGTATCATTCATAGCAAGGGAACATGCTTCCAGCTTTCTGCTGAAAGTGCTTTAGCTACTATAGCATGATGTGCTTCAATACTTTTTTTTACATTTGCGTCTTCCAAGATGCAAAGTGACTAAACTGATATTTAATCTGTGTAGTGACTGACAGACCCTTCGTTTTATTTATTTGGATGAATATTGGCCTTGTTTTCTCCATGTGCACTGTGGAGACAGGAAATGCTCCAGTCAGACACTACCTTTGTGTCACATGATGTCACCTAGCAGTGAAAAGCTTCTCAATATGCTCACTGGAACTCATTAGCAAGCCTGAGGTGGATTGCAACTTTGACCCCACATGACACCAAATCTGTGTTTGAGCCAAGCTGTCACAAGCAAACATACGTCAGCTAGCCAGAACAAGACACAGTGTTATTTCAGATCTCACTTTGACCTTATTTAATCGACACAATGTGATATGTAAGTGAAATAAATGTAATACAAGCGTGTGATATGATTATCTCTGTTCAAAGTTGTATAATGCCATTGTGCTGCTGCATGCAGTAGTATGTGAAAGTTCTTGCTTCATTAAAACAATAAATATGGACTTAACATAAAATAAGACACATATATTTGCTTTTATATCCTGCTTTTTGAAAAATGTCAGTACATTAACAAACTCCATCTTGAATCATCAATTTTTTAAAATATCTGCTCAACTACCTCTGATTTTACTGTAATTTTTAATAGCATATAGATATTTCTAAAGATATTTGTGAAATTTTTGCTATAGTTATCTTTTTTCTTTTTTTTAAAAATCAAACTTCAGACTTTTTTTTATTTTTATTTTTTTTAATGCCCATTCCCGACTTTCATTAGGGTTTTTGCACACTGAAATTTGACGCTATAGTAGAAAAGTTTACACCAAAGTTTACACACACTTTATATACTGACAGTGTTCACTTTCCAGTGACTCCTATAATTCCGTTTTTCTATGACGGAATCATTGAAATCTACGCAGCTTTTTTGGTTCTTTAATAGGTTTGTTATAGGTCTTCTGAAAATATACATACAGCAAAGCTCAGGTTTGGTTAAATGTCCCCTGGCCATTTTACCTAGTAGTAGGTCGTCGTACACAAGCTTCTGGCAAGTGGCTTGTTCCTTTCAGCCTTCTTGACAAAATTGAAACCATTAAAATAAAATTGTTGCTTCCTGACACAGAATTGTCTCTTCAGCACAGTCCACAGGTTCTTGATGGGGTTTAAGTCAGGACTTAAAACCTTAATCCTAGCCTGACTTAACCATTTCTTCACCATTTTTGATGTGTGTTTGGGGTCACTGTCTTGTTGAAACACCCAACTGCGCCCAGGACATAACTTTCTGGCTGATGATGGTTTTCCTGAACAATGTGGAGGTAATCCTCCTTCTTCATTATTCCATTTACTTTGTGTAAAGCCCCAGTTCCACTGGCAGCAGAACAGCCCCAGAGCATGATGCTGCCACCACCATGCTTGACAGTGGGTTCAGTGTTCTTGGGGTTAAAGACCTCACCTTCTCGTCTCTAAACATATTTCTGGTCATTGTGGCCAAATTGATTTTTTTTTTGTTTGATCACAGAACTTTTCTCCTGAAGGCCTTTTGTTTGTTGATATGATCATCACGAAACTTCAGTTGAGCCTGAAGGTGGCATTTCTGGAAGAAGGGCTTCCTTCTTGCACACACTTGACTGTGGACACTGACACCTGTGTTCCAGCAGCATTTCATTCATTGCATTGTAAATCTTGGTTGACTATTGACCATTCTGACCAACTGTGTCTCAGCAGCAGGTGATAGTTTGTGTTTTCTTCCTGACTGTGAGAGCAACACAGCCGTACCAAGCACTTAATACTTGCCGTGCACTATCACTTCATTTACGTGCCTGAGGAACACCAAGGCAAACACAGGCTCAGGAAGAGCTTCTTTCTTCATGTAGTCACGACTGTTAACTCTGAGCGCCGCTCAAAATCTACACCATAGCACCTCATCTGTGTTACAGCACACTTAACTAATGCAAATATGCAAATAGCATGTAGGTCTATGCCCACACATGCACACACACACACACACACACACACACACACACTCTGATTCATAACAAACAACACACACACACCTGCACTCTTGCACAGTGTACACTGCACTTTAGCTTAAGATCTCTACCTTTTTAATTGTGACACAATTTTCTATTGTTTTCTAAAGATTTGTTCCTTTATAATATCTCACTGTTACTGCACAGCCTGAGAACGGTCACTTTGCATTTCACTGCACATACTGTATGACCATGTGACAAATAAACACTCTTGAATCTTGAGCGTATTAATTGGACTCTGTTTAAATTGGCTCAGCAGCTCTCGTCAATCGCAATCATTCACGAGACGCTAACAGTTCATGCCACTAAGACAATTTGACTAACACAGCTTTCCACATCACCAAAACTGATCATTCAAGTTGCTGCATGTTTGACTCAACAGAAGAGCTCATATTTTAAGAAGACCTACAGTAAACCTATGAAAGAAACAAAATCCATTATTGTTTTTGTGTGTGTGTGTGTGTGTGTGTGTGTGTGTGTGTGTGTGTGTGTGTGATTAGACACATTGGTTTCTGTGATTCCATCATAGAATATTCAAAGTTATATGAGTCATTGGTACGTGCATGTAAACCTTTGTTGACAGCTGTGTGTCCTGCATCCTCACATCCATCCTGAATTGCAGCCCTTCCAATGTCTAAATTGCATTGTGTCAAATCAATGACTGATTGATTGATTTGCAACTGATTGACTATTAATTCTTAATTATAATTATTATTCTGTTTTTAAGACACAAAAATATCAAAACCTGTTTAGTTTAAGCTTGGAGGCAAATTCAATGTGCAAAATTCAGAATTCTGTAATTTTTACAAGTAAGGTTCCAATTAAGAGCTTAAAGAGCTCCTGACAATCAAGCTGTGCTAAGCTTTCTCAGACTTCACATTATTATTCTAACTACTGAGGCTGAACATCGGTCAGTGTCCAAGTTGAAGGTTTCAAATGCTGACTAGGCTCCATGAGGCTCCTCAGTCCAGCTGTTACAGGCACAACCCGGTTCATCAGACTGTCTGCCGTAACGAAACACCGCAGCTGGAAGAGGCGATGGCACCGTAACACACATCACAACAACAAGCAGCTACTTTACGTGTGACCGCAGCTGCCGATGCTGACGGGTTTGTGGTAGACCTCCAGGCAGATGGGGCAGGAGAACTGGCACTCAACGCCCTCCGCCGGAGCCGCCAACGAGCCGGAGCCGGAGCCGAGCGGCTGCTGCTGCTGCTGCTGCTGCTGCTGGCGGAGCTGGGTGCCCGCCGAGACAAAGCTCCGAAACATCGCCATCATGGAGCCGGAGAAGACCTGCAATTGTCGACAACAGCTCGCTGCCCCAAAGGAAGCGGTCCAGCTGTTCAAACTGCTGTTGGCTAATGCATTATCCGTACAGCAATCTGCATCTATGTCGTGCGAACATGGCTTTTCAACAGACTTATCAGAAAATGATCTTCAAGAAACAAAAGCATTACTTCTTCCCGGGTACAGGAGACATGCCGGAGAAGTAAACATTGGGTGTTCGTTGGCGAGTGTCAGCACGATGCAGCGATGATGACCTGAATAAAAGGACTGATCTATAAAGCAGCGGAGGACCGTAAACGCAGCATCCAGGCGGTTGTCAGATCAGCGCTGTGGGTGGAGACCAGAACCAGAACCAGCCTCAGCGCTCTGCTTTCTGGAGGTTGAAGTCCTACACTTCATCTACTTCCCGAACAATTTAAATGGAACTGCAATCCCACAACAAGCCACTTCAGAGGCCCAACGAACCAACCAGGGCAGAAGTCAGAACTAAAAAACACACAAAAACCAGCACGATTTAATTTTACGTCCAACATGAGAGAACTAGTGTCAATTTATTATAAGAAAATTCACACGACTGATATATATATCAGTGTTATATATATAGTTTTCTCTTCTTGTGTAAGATAGCATACAGTTTGTGCATTGATTGCATCTCTATCAAGTTTGGAGGACACCTGCAAAACTTGCATCAGCAGGTTTACCAACTTTCGAAAACCACAGAAGGCGTTATTCAAATATTTTTGAGTAGGACTCCTTGTGAGGAGTAATCCGGAGTGGGCCTTCAGTCACATGTTACGTTCAGACATCTGACATGGAACACTGCTGCCTTCATCAGTCCGTCAAACTGTTTTCATGACAGCATTCTATGAGTACAGACAGACGTCAGGGATCTTACTGCTGTCAGGTTTGTAATAAACTACAGAAAACAACAACAACAACAAAAACTAATATATATATATATATATAAGTCCTAAACAGCTGGAAACCAAACTGCTATTTGATGACAGCTCAGCTGTCTGATGTGAAGACCTCTACAACCACAGTGTGACCTGCATCAGATCCTGGTCTGGACTGATCTGCTCTCCATGATTTCTCATGGATCATTTCTAATTGTGAGAATTAACTGATCTCTGATGCTGCAGGTATCAAACAAGCTCAGAGCCAATAGGTCAGAACAGCTGGAGAAAACACCTGAGCTCCATGTAACATCTTGTGGGGAATTTTTATTATGTTGTCTAAAAGATTTGAAATCACAGACCAAAGTGTGTGCAAATGTCATACTGGCATACTGCGTATTAAGCATTGTATTTAGCTGCTGCTGACCTCTGGAATGGATCAGTGCACAGAATAAGAACTTTGGATTTTGTCCATCGCCTGACACTGCTGCAGCGTTACTAAAGGGTGGCTTCATGGCTAATGTGGACAAGAGGAATGATTGAAGCAAACATGGCTCAATGAATTTACATTTGGGTATTGCAGGAAGACAGACAGTATCAGTTCTTTTAGAAACAGGAGGTCACACACACAAAGACTCCACTATAAGAATAAAGGGAAGGAAAATGGGTATGAATAGTAGGGATGGCAAGAATAAAAGTTATTTTGTAATGTCATTTGGCTATATGGTTTAAAATAGCTGTTATCTATTTTATTTCAGATTTTTTGATTGACTGGATACGAAGAACTGAGCTCTACAACAGTCAGTCATTATACTGTATCATCTGGTATTTATCTTTTTTAATACTAGCGGAGTTCATTTCTAATCGAGACCAACGCGCCACACCTGGTGGGGGCAGTATAGAGCAGGGCGCTGTTTATTGGCTCACAGATATGTGTACGTCATCAACCCGCGCCATCAGTTCGATAAACGCATGTTTGTTATTGGAAAACAGTAGAGAGCATAGAGCAGTGGCGACGTGGAACGGATCAGGACTTTGTCAGTACTGCTTCACGTCAGGACGACCACAGTCTGAGGATTTCGCCGATCGAACACTAAGACGCTGGTCCGGCTACAGCTGCTGTTCTGGGCTCTTCTCTCGCAGACTAAAGACAGCGGCTGGACTCAGCAGTGGGCTGCGGCCTCTTCAGGAATGTGTCAGGTGGATGAAGAATATCAGGAGGAGCTGGAGCGCGCGGACGGGCCCAGGTAAGCTGTCACATGTCAGGCTGGTTGGAGGTGATCTGGTCTCAGCAGCCGGTTCGGTTACGGTTGATCCGGACCTGCTCTGACGTGAGCAGCGATAGTATCGTCAGATCAGGACGGGTGCTCTCCAGCGGCCTCAAGGCATGATGGGAAACGTGTGACGCTCAGCTGATCTAACAGCTGATTTGTTGAGATGTTGACCAAAAATATGACGTTTCAGAGAAACTTTTCATTAGTTGATTTACAGAGATTTTGATCTTTATACATAAGTATTTTGAAGCTTTATTCTACATGTGTGGTTGACGTTTTTCAGACGGTGAGAATCAGTAAATACGGATGAATAAACTGCAGTAGTTCTAGTGTATTGTCACTGGGCTCATTGATTCTTTAAGTATTTAGTAACACAAACATTCTGCTAAAGACTGTGAGGATTTTTAAATGAACATGTACAGAAGTTTCAGCCCAACAGTCTGAATATCTGACAGATCATTGATAAAAGCTGCTGCCCTCTATACTATTACACCACACTATTGTATTGCCTTTTTATCAGTGGTTTGCCTTTATTACGTAGTTTGAGAGGAACAGGTTTGGTCTCATGATTTGTGTACAGTGCCAGACTGGTCTGATGCAGAGTTACAGGAGCATTCATGTAAAATGAATGAACAGAGATCACAGATTGCCTGTGCAGCATTTTCATGGCTACCCTGTTGTACTTAAAACTATAGCAGACTGTGTACAAACTGCAACATTATTCCACTTCTTCAAACCTTCTACAGACTGGGAGTCGTCTTGTCTACCAGTATTTTGGCATTCATCTTTCCATCTGTAAATGTCTCCCCAACAGCTTTTGCCATGATACAGACATGCATTTAAACACAACCTATAGGTCCAAAACTGACAAAGTTCTGGTGTTCACAGCTCATTTTATAGCCATGTTCATACAGTTACGCTGATGGGAGGTGCATTCACTTGTATACTAGTGACCACCGGTGCATTCACTTTTTTTGCACTGAGTTTATTGGTAGCGGCCTGTATTCTCAGTATTTTCTTTCAAAGGTATTTGTTGTTTGTTGAAACATTGTACTTGAAATACTTTAGAATAACTTTTTAAAAAATACAATTATTGAGAGATGATTTCATTTTGGATTACTAAACATTTATGTGATATCGCACAGGGCTGTGTTCATAATATATAAATAACCAATTGTAATATTTCGCCTCATTTGTTTAATTGGATTCTCTTTTTCTGCTTTTAAGTCTTGTGTGAAAATCTGATGATGTTTTAGGTCATATTTCTGCAGAAGTATTGAACATTCCAAAGGATTCACCAACTTTAAAACACCACTGTAGCTATTGTGACTCTCTAGTATACACCTAATATTTAAACCTTAATTAGTCAGTTTTTGTAGTGTAAATGAGAGCACATGAATATGTCAGTAAATGTGAATCCATGCACATGGGCCTTTAACATGTTTGCTGTTCTTCTGTTTATTAGTGTTTCTAAGAAATGTGTCAAATGCAAAGAGGCATCGGCAGCTGTGGTCATCAGAGCAGGAGACACATACTGCAGGTAAGACTCACCAACAGCGAGTTAGACAATGTTAAACCTTACAATGAGAGGTTATTTGTGGTGGCTTAGTACGCATAGTATTAGAGGCTGTGAAATAGCTGTCATTTTCACTAATCCCAATACTTTTATTGATTGCTGCTGAGCTGTTCCTAGCTTGACTCATCTACAGATCCTTAACAATCAAAGGACGTATGATAACTGAGCTGCTGGAATGTTTTCAGTGTGAAACATTTGGGTTGAGTTTGACTGACTGTAGATCAGAGTTACAGAAATGACAAAGAAGAAGTGACTGGAAATTCACAGTAAATGAAAGGGGTGAAAAGAGGCATATCTGATCAGACAACGGGGGGGTTCCTTTTTAACCTATCATTAAATACGTTTATTAAACGAAGGCACAGAGGGATAAAGTCCTGTCTCTAATAAAAGCTTTGTATTCTCTTCAGGTGAGAAAAGCGCCTTTATTAGATAACTCGCAGTGTAAACATTCATGTGCCCTGTCCATATATTAAAGCTATCCCATATCTGTTCTAATATTACAAGTGTTCACAATAGAAAAAGGTTCTACATGGGTCCATGCTAGAATCATGTGAGTTGTTACATGTGTTGTTAAATGTTTGCATGGTTTGAGGAAACGTAGTATGTTTACTGCCTTTGCCAAAATCATTTGTCTGTCTGTCTGTATCAGGAGCTGTTTCAAGGAGTATTTCATTCACAAGTTCAGAGCCATGCTGGGCAAAAACAGAGTTATTTTTCCTGGGGAGAAGGTAAGCTGTGGCTTTATCTGTCCAGTTCATACTCTGAATAATGACTGATGATCTCACCTAACACAACATGATCAAACTCATTTTATTCCACTTCATTTTCTGAGTGACGTCTACACACAGAATCATTTGCATGTACTGAAATGGTGTGATGTAAATATCCACAACAGCTCCATGACTGTGCGTGCCTCCTCTGGTTGTAGGTGCTGCTGGCTGTATCTGGGGGTCCTTCTTCCTGTTCAATGCTCAGTCAAGTCCAAGAGGTGTGCTTGTTTGTCTCTCAGTCCATCAGTCTCTTTGTTGAGTTCAGCTGTTTTGTTGTTGCAAACGTGATACCTAGCTTACTGTCAGGGGCACAACAATAAAAACCAACCATCACCTAAACAGAGTTTAAACAAAGGACCATGAAAAAACACATGCAAAACAGGGCTTCTCACTCCTACTAAACTGCTATGAGCTTATATTCACTTATCTAAGTGTTTTTAATTTAAAAAATTGAAATTCTACTTTCTCTCCTTAACTAAAATCATCATCTAAGCTGAGAAAGGGGAAGAAGATGTCTGCTTCAGTTTAAAAAGGCTACTAATCGCAGAACTCCACCTGTTTGAGCATCATTTCACACACAGGCTGAGGGGAGGCGACACAGAGCTGGCATATCAGATGACTGGGGTCATTACAGATGAGAGTTGTGTTAGCACTCATGCATGTGTGATGCTGACAGGGAGCAGGCCACTAAGACCACTAGGACCCAGTGAGAACCCACGCTGCACAAGCAAACATGTAGTGTACAGATATTAATAATTGATCAGTTTTTCTAATCAAACAAAGTCACAAACCTGATGGAGAGAAATTAGGCAGCCTGGCAAGTAAGGAAAAGAGTGAACTGCTGCAGCCATGAATCAGAATGAAGATGGTGCAGACGGGACGGGCAGACAGACAGCAGCTTATCAGAGTTTTAAAAAAGAGAACGGTATGAGCAGATTAAATTCAATGGACCGATGATTCTTGGTAATCCTTTTGGTAAACCTGATTTTCTAACCATACACCCTAAACAGTAGGATTTGTTGGGGTTTGTTCTCCTGACTGTGTCCTACCTGCAGCACTCCTGTGAAAACTTCATTCTTTTCCTGTTTTGTATCATAATCAGTCTAGATTGAAAAACAACATGCATACATTTTAAACAGTGAAAGAAGTTTAGCAATTAAAATAAAGAATACATTTTCTAACACCAAGAACCTGTGCAAAGTTCCAGTAAGCATTCCATTAGTGATGTTTTCATCATGATCTATTTTGCTTTTGCTTTCTGCCAGATATGGAGTGACTAAAAATACAAAAGCAATAAGATATAAGCATTATACATTAATGAAAAGTCAGCTAAAATAAGAATAGAATGTAAAAGTCATAAGTATTACTGGCAATGATTCTGAGGTAGTAAAGTAATATTACACATGATAATAAATTATTACACATGAAATTTCAATATGAAATTAAAATCTTTTCTTCCTCCCAGGGTTTAAGTCAGAAGGCTCACAAGAAGTTGAGATTCTCGCCTGGCATTGTTCACATTGATGGTAAATAAAATGACTCTTCAACAGAGTGTAATTATTTTTGTCTGGAGAACTTCGTCATTGTTGTGAAATGATCCTGACTAAAACTTCTTGTACGGTTGGGGTGTGTCTTTGATCCCAGAGGGTGGTGCTGTCGGTCAGTCTGCGGAGGAGAGACAGAGGAAGGTGTCAGAGTTGCAGGCGGTGTTCAAAGCTACCGGCTTCCCCTTCCTCATCCTGCCTCTTGAACAGGTCAGTGTAGATGCAGGAGGGGTCTACCAAAAGTAGCAGTCTGTTAGACCACTTTAATCTTTAAGTTCAGTAAATTCAGGTTGAAAAAGCCCCTTTTAAACTCGTGCCAAAATGTGACAGCAGTTTAGCATGCCAGTCTTATCTCTGGATAAATGCCTGTTTATGTTAAAGTCACAAGCAATCTGATAAAGCTGAACTGGTGACACTTCAAACAGTCTAGACTGAATGCGGAAACAGACAAAAAGATGACGATGCCAGACTATGTTTTTTAGACCAAGCTTATTAAATTTGTCCTCCAACCTCCTCTAAGGTTCTGGACCTTCCCAGTTCAGTTGTGGAGACGGCCCTGTCACCGTTAGAGCCACCGCCCAGCGCCTACAAAGCAGCTGTGGATCGCTTCAATCAGACCAGCAGCAGCGACTATCTGCCACCACAGGAGCGGGAGGAGAAGTCACTGCCTGATGTTCAGAAGTCCCACACACAGTTACTGCAGCAGCTAATGGGCTCTGCTAAGACACTGACAGCCAGAGAAGACCTGCTCAACACGTTAAGGTCAGACAGAGCGGGTAGCTCTCAGTCTACAGTCTACATTCTCACTTCTACAGCACCTTTCTTCCATCAGGCTTGATGTTATTTCTGTAATTTTAAGTTTAGCCAGATATGTTCATCTGGAATACTATATGTCCTTTATTGTTTTGTCATGCGTGATGAAACAATTGAAAATGAAACATTAGAGACATTTTAGGGCGGCTGTTGCTCAAGTGAGGAGAGGGCTGGTTCACTAACCACAAGGTTGCCGGTTCAGTTCTGTGCCCCTCAACATGTTGAAGTGTCCTCGGACAAGACCCTGAACACAAAGTTGTTCCTGATGGCGGCAGCATCTGGCATTGAAGCTCTGCAACCAGTGGTGTGTTACTGTGTGTGTGGACGGGTGGATGAGAAGCTAAGGTAGTGGAGCGCTATGTAAGAGCAGACCAATTCCATTCATTTGTCATTCATTTTGTTACATGCAGGCTTCAGGCAGCCCTAGTCGCCATTTTCTAAGTGGTGTGTTTTTCCACAGCAAACATTATCCACTGTTTCCTGAATTAAAACCAAATGATTGCAAGAGCTTGTATTTAAAAAGAGATAAATGGTGGGGATGCAGATAAAACTTAGCACAATGCCTCTAAAAAGTATTCACACCATCCATTCATTCCATCCACCCATTATCAATACAGCGCTTAATCCTCATTAGGGTCGCGGGAGCTGGGAGTCTATCCCAGTTGACTTAGGGCGAAGGCAGGGGACACCCTGGACAGGTAACCAGTCTATCACAGGGCTACACTTAGAGACAGACAACCAAGCACACTCACATTCACACCTACAGACAATTTAGAATCACCAATTAACCTCAACATGTTTTTGGACTGTGGGAGGAAAAACCCGGAGAGAGATCACGGGGAGAACATGCAAACTCCACACAGAAAGATCCCGGTGCTCCCACCGGGACACGAGCTGGCGACCTTCTAGCTGCGAGGCAACAGTGCTACCAACTGCGCCACCCTTGGAAGATTTCCACTGTAATTGCGTGAACACCCCCTTCAAATCCAGCCACAAATTCTCAGTTGAATTGAGGTCTGGAGTCTGACTGGGCTTCCAGAACATTCACCTTACTGTCTTTAAACCAGTTTTGCTTCAGGTTATTGTCTAGCGAAAACACAAACCTTCCAAGTCACAGTTCTCTTGCAAACTACATCAGGTTGACCTTCTGGCTGACCCTTAGCTTCGCTACATTCATTCTACCGTCAAACTTAACAAGCCTTCCAGGGCTGCTGCAGAGAAGGATCATGACGCTGCCACCACCATGCTTCACAGAGGGCATGGTGGTAACCTTGTGATTAGGAGACAACCTGCTTTATCACCTGAGCCGCAGCCACACATAGGTGTCTCGGTGGCCTCCCTCATTAGTCTCTTTCTTGCACAGTCACACAGTTTTTGAGAACAACCTGCTCTTGGCAGATTTATGCATGTGCCATATTCCTCCCATTTCTTATTGATGGATTTAACTGGACTCCAAGGGTTATTTAATGACTTGGAAATTTTCTTTTATCCATCTCCTGACTTGTGCTTTTGAAGAACCTTCTCACAGAGTCCTTGAAGTGTTCTTTTGTCTTCATAATGTAGCGATAGCCAGAAGTACTGATTCACTAATGACTGGACCTTTCAGAAAGGTGTCTTTATACTACCATCCCTTGAGACACATTCACTGACCTCAGATGGTCTCATTTCCACTTCTTGTGTGACTTCTAGCTCCAGTAGAATGATCTTTGTTGAATTCAGTGAATGACTGTAGAGGGGATGAATAGTTATGCAATCACATATTTTACATAGATAGATAGATAGATAGATAGATAGATAGATAGATAGATAGAACTTTATTAATTCCTTTGGTAGGTTACCTCAGGGAAATTGTCTGGTATATATATACATATATAATTTTACTTCTTGTGTGTTTTATTCCTTATTCTTATTTATCTTATTGTTATTGTTTCGGTGTGGAACAGGTACACAACTTATTTGACTGCGCGTTATACCATGTATAACTGTGTTTGTGACCAATAAAAGACCTTGAATCCTTGAATGTTAGATTTGCAGTCTCTCAAACCATTCTGACCCACTGTGTTGTCCTCACAGGCAGCATCTGCTGGTCCACACAGCTCGCACTGAAGGCTACAGTAAACTGATGCTGGGAGACAACTGCACCAGACTGGCTATTAAGCTGCTCACCAGTATATCGCTGGGCAGAGGAGCACAGCTGGCTCAGGACACGGTGAGTGTGTGTCTGTTAGGAGAAGGAAATAAGAGAAGCACAAATCTGCATAGGGAAGACAGGGAAAAAAAAATAAATTCTTATATAAATCCAGAATGTCTCCTCTTTTGATCTGGTGATAAAAACAGTTTGAAGAAAGGCAAATCAGAATTAAATAAATAATGTTAATTTATTTGTGTGTTTGTGTTTACAGGGGTTCTCTGATTCTAGATATGGTAACATAATATCAGTGAGGCCAATGAGGGACTACTCCGCTAAAGAAATAGCTTTCTACAACCATATGTTCAACGTGCCCGCTGTTGTCGTTGCAAGTCTGGACACTAAGGTAAGATCAGCTAGCAGCAGAATAAACCAGACAATGGTGTAACAACAGAATATAGACCCCAGATCGTCTTAATATTAGAAAAGGAAAAATATTTGTTTATGACCTTCTTATATTAAAGCCTATTAGGTAACATTTTAGAGCAACAACAATAATAATAATACATTTTACTTATAAAGCGCTTTTCCAAACGCTGAAAGATGCTGAAATAAACCATATCAACTGTTGTGTATATATGACTGGTATATCGTCATAATGAAACCACTACATATACCATAAGAGTATCAGGGACTTCTTTTTGAAGCTCTAAGTTCGTTGTTCTGGCACCAACTGGAGCCAAAGAAACCAAAATTTTAACTTCTCATGTAAATTAGATTGTGTCAATCAAGGTAGCACATCCCACAGTTTTCTTGAAAGGTTCACCTCTTGATGCTTGTCTCATGAAGCAAAATTCAAGTCAGACTCTATATGAGGTTGTAATAAACATTCACTACTTACCCTTGATTTTAGAGTGGATGCTGACTGAACTGCCAGTTTTTAGCATCTTTCCAGCAAAAGTCCAGCAGGTGCCTTTCAGACACCAAATATAGAACATCGCTGGATCCATCCGTCTGTCAGAGTGATAGCTTTTGTCATTTAGACACAGGTGTTTCATGTTTCAGGCATGACGTCAGATCTACACAAAAAGTCTATGAAAGTGGATGAAAAAGTAAGAAGATGTTATAATTGCAAGGAAGAAGACCGTTATCTGTTTCTCACTTGTTGCATCACTGATTAATTTGGAACCTGTTGTACCTGAGCGTTTTCATTGGATATGCATTTACTTATTCACACAGTTGACATGAGAGGAAAATGAAACGATGAGGATGAGGAGAAGAATGTATTCAGTGTTTCAGTACTACATGTGGTACTACACTGATTTTATTTTCTCTGTGCTAAAAAGATTATAATTGAGATAATTATTACAGTGAACTTAGAAGTCTGAAACTGTCCAACATTTGTATTGTACCTTGTTCCACAGCAGTCTGATCTCATTCACTTCAGCCTTCTAACTTGTAACATCTGAAGTAATACAGAAATGTTTCAGGTCACAATTAGTAACACTGCAGTTGTGACTTCTAGCAGAAGTGATCAGTGGAATTAGTTTAAACATGAGACTAACATGTTTAATTGTGTAAAAGGTTGCATGTCTTTTGACTGCCTAACCTCAGAGTCGAGCCCTTGATCTTGCTGCTTCACATTTCTCCTCACTTAGATACTTTAAAACTTAGCAAGGTCAAGGCCAAGGTTTACTTCATTGTCTCCCGTGGGAGATATTTCTTTTAGACAAGAGCAAAAGTAAGCTGCATGGCAACACATAAAACAGAACACATACTTCTAAAAACACACAAGATACATGAACGTCACTGTGAGCTAGAAAGGAACGTTGTCGTTTATGGCACCAGAAGGCACTGCTGGTTTAATAAAACCTTATGAGTTTGTGAATATGCCCCTGTCAATGCATGCATCCCCAGACTGTTGTGTACAGTGTGTGACTGTCTGTCCACAGACATCTGAAAAGGCCAGTATCCAACGTCTGACAGAGAGCTTTGTCACCAAGCTGCAGACAGACTTCCCCTCTACCGTCAGCACCATCTACAGGTCAGTGGGTAACCACAAACATGTACATAAGCATGTGTAGTGCACACTGCACCAAGGACTGGACATCCATCCATCCATTTTCTATACACCGCTTAATCCTCATTAGGGTCGCGGGGGGGCTGGAGCCTATCCCAGCCGACTTAGGGCGAAGGCAGAGGACACCCTGGACAGGTCACCAGTCTGTCACAGGGCTACACTTGTCACACCTACGGACAATTTAGAAAGGACTGGACATATAATCCGTAATTAATGGATGCTGGACATCCTGGAAACAAAACATTTGGGACAGCTTGTTTTTTTCTAACTATGAGCAAAATGTAGTTGACCTAGTCTTTTTTTAGACACATCAACCTGTTCTGGAAGCTCACTATAAGTTTTTTAAGCCTGCTTATGTGTCGTGTAGGACCAGTGAGAAGCTGCAGACAGCATGTAGGAGCTCGTCCAGCGCCGACCACAGTGACAGATGTCTGCTGTGCGTGTGCACCCTGGATACTGCTGTTGGTGAGTGTGGCAAGCAGCTAATGGCTATCATAATGAAAGTACAAGAAGTGTTCGAGGAAGCATACACCGATAAGCCAACAGATTCTGACCACTCAAAGATGAGGCAGGTAACGATATATATCAACAACATACAGCGCCATCCATAATTATTGGCGCCCCTGGTTAAGATGTGTTCTTTAGCTTCTGGTAAATTCAGTTTTTTCTAAATAATATAGGACCACAATGAAAAAAAGAGGAAAATCCAACCTTTAATTCAAGTGCATTTATTCAGTGTGAAAAAAATCCCACATTAAAAAATAATTCTTTTACATCAAATCATGTGTGCCACAGTTATTAGCACC
Source organism: Stegastes partitus (assembly GCF_000690725.1). Lineage (NCBI taxonomy): Eukaryota > Metazoa > Chordata > Actinopteri > Pomacentridae > Stegastes > Stegastes partitus. Next base: position 87,945 of record NW_007578760.1, read on the forward strand.
CTTGATGTTAATACTTTGTACATCCCCCTTTTGCCAACAGTTCATTTGAGTTGAGCTGAAGGTTACATTTTTCTACAGTTTTCAGTATGAGAGTATGCTTCTGCAATATTCTAGTTGGGATGTGATCTAACAGACATGTTGCTGGTTTAGAAGAATTTCTTATCGACGTGAGCTCTGAGAGATTTACAGCAGAGAAGCAGTCTAAGTATAAATCTGGTCCTATGGATGCATCCAGAGCTGCTGCACCTAAAGACATGTTCATAATTTTTTGTCTAGTATTCAAAACTTTATCAGTGAAGAACGTCATAAAATCTTCACTACTGTGGGCTAAAAGAACACACGGCTCCACTGAGCGGTGACTCTTTGTCAGCCTGCTGCAGTGCTGAAAAGAATCCTGGGGTTGTTCTTGTTGAGTAATAAGCAGTTCATGTCCTGTGGATCGCTTTTCTATAGACAAGGAAACTATCTTTCCTGGATAGAGGAAATTCTTTATCTTCAAACCACTGGACCTTTCTTCTTGAAACTTAACAGTTTACAAATCAGGTTTTCCCCTTTTCCTGTGAGCGTCCTCTGGTTAGCTGGAGCAGATAGGAGTATCTTTACCCCATTTCAATGAAGTTTGTTCTTCTTTCTGCTTCCTTCTTCCCTCCCTGCTGCCTTTTCTCCTTTTTTCAGAGAAGGCCTCAGCCTTTCAGGCCACACTGATCTCAGAGCAGCTCTCCCAGACTAAATCTCTTGGATGTAGGAATCCAGGACAAAGCCCAGGTACATTATACTATCATTGAACACATATCACCTCTACTCATGCTGTCAATATTTCTTATAGCCTTTATCTCAATGTTATGGTGTTTTTTTGTTGTTTTTTTTTTTTGTTATTTTTTAAAACTTTTTAGAGCCCTATGTCAAATGAGAAAGTTCAGAAGCGTGAACAAAAATAGCATTAAAGCTTCTTTTAAGACATACACTTTCAGTTGATAATTTCTTTGGTTAAAGGTCCAGTGAAGCCTGAATCAGCTGCTTCAACTGGACAGTGCTGTTCTTCTGCAGGAGGCGAGGATTGTGGAAGAGCAACAAGTGGTGGAGGCTGCTGTTCTTTGACTACGTAAGTGTTGGTTTATTCACAGGGTTTATTTCTCCTAATTTTGGCAGTTAGTTATCCGATATTGTCATCTAATCAGGAACTATCAGTGGCGCTTAACATGTAAAGTGATGTCAACAAACAAATTCCAAAGATATTATTCTGAATAGGACTGAGGATTTTTGGCCTCCTTTTAAGTGTGTATCAAATAATTAACTTAATTCCCTTTATTTATTAAATATAAAATGGTAAACTGTGCAGAGGCCATGAAATGGTGACATGTGAGGCAGAGGTCCTGAGTAGACAGTTAGTTCCAGTACTCCAGTCTACATTGACCATCTGAAGCCCTGGTCACTCACTCACTGTTGGTAGCCTGGGTTATGCTTCAGGTGCCTGTTGTAGATTAGGCTCCGGGGTTCTCTGGGCTACATGCCAACATGCCGAGGTTTTGTAACTATAATGCTGACCATGTTCAGTATCTTAACGTGATCAGTTAGAACACTACACAAGGCACAGCTGTGGCTGGTGGCAGTGCTCTGTTAGTGCCCACTCTCTTCCTGTCATTTCTGGTATTTCTGGGATGTGGCTGTAAACAAATCTGATTAGCAAGTCCTGTCATATTACTGAAGAAATCCTACTATGTGTTGTGTCATCATCTTCATAGTAGTGCAGAGTTGTGTAAGTAGGGAGATGAGTCTAAATGTTCTGTTATCGTTACATTCCAGGGAGACGACTGATCTGAAGAGTCTGTTGTGTTACAGCTGTCAGCTGACCATCAGAGACATGGTGAGTAAGAACAGCTGCACATCAACATGCTGAGTGGATGTTATAAAAAAAAAAAAAACTACTTTTGTGATGGAAAGGTTTAGTTCAAGAACCTCGACACTCATACGTAGTTAAAGGATGAGGACTAGACAGAAGAGTCGTTCAGCCGTGTCTTTTGACTTTTAAAATATTTGTAGTTACAGGATCTCTAGACCTCATATCTGGTGCTTGTAAATGAAATAATGAGGGAATAACACACACCTGGCCATGGAACAGCTGAGCAGCCAATTGTCCAATTACTTTTGGTCCCTTATAAAGGTGTAGGGCACATATAAAATATGTTGTAATTCCTACACCGATCACCTGATTTGGATGTAAATACCCTCAAATTAAAGGTGAGAATCTGCACTTAAAGCACATCTTGATTGTTTCGTTTCATATCCATTGTAGTGGTGTACAGAGCCAAAATGTAGTAAATTGTGTCAATGTCCAAATATTTGGGGACCTGGTTGTAAATAAATGTTAACGCTACAAAGAAATAACTGTAACTAAAACTGACTTACACAAGCAAAACTTACAATGTGAGATCAGCAGAGGTCTCCAGTCACACAGGTGGTGTGCAGAGTGAGCTGGGCCTGACCCGGGCCTCCAGTTCAGATGGAGCCTCTTTGGTCTCGGTTACGTCATGTCCACCTACAACTGCCCAGACTAGAGCTTTTCAATGTGTCATGACTTGCAAATTGAATCTAAACATTGTATTTCTTGGTAGCTGTATAATCAAAATGTAAACAAATCTCAATCTTCAAATGGATATTTTCACCTGTTTTCTGTTTTCTTGTAGTCATCAGTGGACCATCTCCCTCTGTACATCTTGTCAGAGGCTCAGAGGAGACAAAGGAGGTGAGCAGAATATTTGATTGACTTTAAAGATCAGTTTTCATTTTTGTTTTGTTTGAGTCCATGAACTTTACATTACTATTGTTATCAGTTTATAAAGCACGCAGTAGTGATTTTCTCATATTTCACATTGACTGTGTATGCCAAACAACTGTTGTATTAAAACTACCAAATGTAGTATTTTGTTCAAATTATCCATCATATCATTGTCACTTTTTCATTGGCCTCTGATGCCTACTTAACCACCTAATGGGTATTTTTCTGACATTTTTTACAGACTGTTTGAAATGGTTGATTAAACGTTCATATTTCACCAGGATTTGTCAAAATTATCGTCTAGTTTTTCATCTAAATTTTCTTCTAATGTGCAAATAACAGAGCATTGTCATTTTGTAGCCTACAAGAAAATGCTGTAACAAGGGAGAGCAATAAGAATGATAAAATGATGGTCCAGTCAGGAATCGTATCAACATTAATCTTGCTAATCTGCATCCTACGCTACTTTTCTAAGCAGCTGATGCAAAGAAGAAACTAATCCCACAGATTTACAGTTGCATCTCAGCTATTAGAATATCATGAAAATGTTTGTTTTGTTTTTTACATAATTTCATTCAAAAAGGCAATCTTGTATATTTTGTACATACATTACATTAAATATTTCAAGCCTTTTTTTGTTGTCTTTTGATAACTATGCTACAGTATCTCAAATCATTAGAACATTTCCTAAGATCAATTAGAAAAAGGATTTACAACACAGAAGTGTCCTACTTCTACGAAGTATATTCATTTATACCCTCAATGCTTGGTTGGAGCTCCTTTACCACAAATTACTGCATCAACGCACCCTGACAATACCTCATATGTGGTTCTAGGGGGTTCAGGTCAGGTGAGTCAGCCGCCAATCAAGCACAGCAGTATCCTGGTCAGCAAACCATTAGGTAGTAGTTTTGGCTCTGTGGCTCCCACATTTGTCTCCCAGTGCTTGTGGTTGTGTGTAATGCTTATTACAGCAGTAAGCGCAATTGGTGAGTTTACATCATGGATATACCTGTTCCTGTTATGATGTTCTGGAAGCTTCTTACTGGAAACAGTCTGTAGAGCTCCATATTTACGGCATTTTATGTGGAACATCAAATGCTTTGAAATGTAGTTTTTCAAAGCATCGCCTCCCCCGTATAATATGACAAATTATCTAAATAACTGAACACACTGATGTTGTAGCTGTATTTTAGAAGGTTGAAAACAGACAGGATGAAAGAGGTCTTAGACCAGGTATCACCCACTTGAAAGCAATGTTGAAATCCCATTTGGTGCTCACTGGGAGCTTCCATCTTGCAGCTTGTAGTCCACTTTATTAAATGACAGTTGATTCAAAAACCTTAACTTAAACCTGAATCTGGACATGAAGTATTTGAGCCACAGAAACTCAAATGCTAGACAACAGAAATGTGACTGGACTGACTTGTGTTGTCTTCTGTAGGGCTCAGATGAGAGACGAGATCAGTGAGTTCCTGCTGGATGATGGTGACGAAGGCATTTACAGGGAGGTTTGACCAAACAGAAGTCAAGGTGAATATCCACTCTGAAACTTACAACTATACTATTTCAACCCACAGGAAGTGGAGGGCCTTAGTATGTAAATACTTCAACAAATATATTTTGGCAGAAAGTTTGTGCAAAACCAACCATCCATTATATCCTGTTATCCTGTGTAGGGTTGCAGGCTGAGGTGGAGCGCAACGTGGAAAACCACAGGACATCCCAGGGCCAAACACGTGTTCAACCTGAAACAGCAGCCCTGTATTCTAACACCACAAGGACCTCTGTTAGGTTGTGAGTGATTTATCAGTGAGGCATGAAATAAATAAAGTTGTATTGTCCCCAAAGAAAACATTAGTTTGTACAGTGTGCTTTATAAATGACTCCAGAAGAAAAGCTGGATTGTGCCAGACCCCCAAGCGTCTGCAGCTTTCACAGGTGCCTCACTTGACAGACACTGTAGCAGCTACTGGTAAGCCTTCACACACATAGGCACTAAAATATCATTTTATTTCATCGTTTGCAATAGTTACATTCAGTAGGACATTTCAGAAACAAGTTAGACTAACTAGCTTGACTTTCATTCATTTTTTTTATTTTTGTCACTTTAGAATGCAGAGGCTGGTTAAAGTGGATGTTTGAAGTCTAAAGAATGACTCATTCTACTACTTTACGATCAGCAGAACCTAGTGCCCCAGATGTTTTGTACTTGTTATTACTGTTCTAATATTTTTTAAAGTTTCTATTAAAAGCTGCTGTCAAGTCACACAAATGTCTGTCATTTTATGTCTTTATGAATGTTCATTGTTGTCTTTGTATTGTTTGTCTATTGCACCTGCTGTCTTGCTATCCACACTCTCACCCAACCAGTCAAGGCAGATTTACTTCACTTTACTGTGTCAGGTGCTATGAGATGACATATGTTGTGAATTAAAGCTGTGTAAATAACATTTAATGTATACAGTCAAATTTTACTATATCCTTAGGTGTTTGAACCGGCTACTTCATTTTCAAAACCACTGAAGCTGTTCAGAGAATTAATGAATTGTTTCAGGATTAGAGCTCGATTCAACCTCAGTAGTCCCTGGCTGACAGGGCATGTCCATGCATTGCTTTTATATTTGAAAAAAAATACAATACAATACAAACAATTTCTTCCAGCCCATGCAGCACCAACAGCAGGCTTACATGTTTTTTGTGTGAAACATCTCAAATGAATGGATTGTTATGGTTGATTCATTCATCTTCCCCTTAAAATGAAGTGGATCACAGCTACACACATGGACAAAATTGTTGGTACCCCTCTGTTAATGAAAGAAAAACCCACAATGGTCACAGAAATAACTTGAATCTGACAGAAGTAATAAGAAATAAAAATTCTTTGAAAGTTAACCGATGAAAATCAGACATTGCTTTTGAACCGTGGTTTAACAGAATTATTTTACAAAATAAACTCATGAAACAGGCCTGGACAAAAATGGTGGTTCCCTTAACTTAATATTTTGTTCCACAACCTTTTGAGGCAATCACTGTAATCAAATGATTTCTGTAACTGTCAATGAGTCTTCTGTACCTCTCAGCAGGTATTTTGGCCCACTCCTCATGAAAAGACTGCTCCAGTTGTCTCAGGTTTGAAGGGTGCCTTCTCCAGACGGCATGTTTCGGCATGTGTTTGACCGTGGAGTTCACCTTTAATGTCTTTAGAGGTTGTTCTGGGCTCTTTTGTTACCATTCGTATTATCCATCTCTTCGATTTGTCATCAGTTTTCCTCCTGCGGCCACGTCCAGGGAGGTTGGCTACAGTCCCATGGATCTTAAATTTGTGAATAATATGTGCAACTGTAGTCACAGGAACATCAAGCTGCTTGGAGATGGTCTTAGAGCCTTTACCTTTAACATGCTTGTCTATAGTTTTCTTTCTAATCTCCTGAGACAACTCTCTCCTTGGCTTTTTGTCCAGGCCTGTTTCATGAGTTTTATTTTTTTTTAATTCTGTTAAACCATGGTTCAAAAGCAATGTCTGATTTTCATTGCTTTATTTTCATAGACTTTATTTATTTATTATTACTTTTGTCAGATTCAAGTTATTTCTGTGACCATTGTGGGTTTTTCTTTCATTAACTGAGGGGTACCAACAGTTTTGCCCATGTGTGTATTTGTGGCTTCCCAAATACTAAAAATAACAGGAGGATTTGTGATTACAATGAAGTGTTTTCATTGTGTAAATTTGTAAAATGTATAGCTTTGGCCGTACTTGGACCTGCTCCTTTGTTACCAAATTTAATTCTGTCATTTCTTTGTTTATTTTTTAATTCTTTAAAATATATATATTCTTTAAATATTTTATTCAGAGTTTATATAAGGCATGACAGTGTTCTAAATTTTGATCAAAAGAGATGTAATAATGGTCATCAGAATAAATAAGGGGACTTTGTTGTGAAGTAGTGACACTGCATGGCACACTCCAAGAGCTATAAGAGAGATTTAGACATTCAACGAAGTCATGCTGAATGTATGGGCCGAATATCATTTTCTGAAAGTCATGGCAATGAATTTTAAAGAGACATCTTGGTTATGGGGCTGCAAGGTGACTCGGTGGCTAGCACTGTTGCCTCACAGCTAGAAGGTCGCCAGGATCTTTCTGTGTGGAGTTTGCATGTTCTCCCCGTTCAGCGTGGGTTCTCTCCAGGGTCGCAAGCTTCCTCCCACAGTCCAGAAACATGTTGGGGATTGTTAATTGTCCGTAGGTGTGAATGTGATGATGAATGGATCGGTCTTGGACATTGCTGTTCAGATGGGGCTTGAAAATCTGTAACCTGCTATACTCCTGCACTGCAGCATAAACAGTTTTAAGTTTCTCTCTGGCATGTTATCTTGTTTGTAGAACTCTAAATTATCACGACATCACACATCTGCAAGAAGAAATAGGAACAAGAGACCAAAAGTTGTGAGCAGGCAATGTATTGAAAACAACATCCATCCATTATCTATACACCGCTTAATCCTCACTAAGGTGGCTAAGGGAGCTGGAGCCTATCCCAGCTGGCTCAGGGTGAAGGCAGGGGACACCCTAGACAGGTAACCAGTCTATCACAGGGCTCCACAGAGACAGACAACCAAGCACACTCACACCTACGGACAATTTCCAACATGTTTTCAGACTGTGGGCGTAAGCCGGAGAACCCGGAGACAACCTACGCTGCACGGGGAGAACATGGAGACTCCACACAAAAAGATCCCAGTGTCCCCACCGGGATGCAAACCGGCAAACTTCTTGCTGCGAGGCAACGGTGCGAACCACCAAGTCGACCAGATATCACCCACTAGACAGCAATGTTAAAATCCCATTTGGTGCTCACTGGGAGGTTTCATCTTGTAGCTTGTAGTACACTTTATTAAATGACAGTTGATTCAAAAACCTTAAGTTAAACCTCAATCTGGACATGAAGAATTTATATATACACGTGTGTGTCTATATATATATATATATATATATATATATATGGAAATTAAACGGCATTTTCATGTAATTGTAATTCTGTCAAATCTTCTATTTTCAAGGAAATGTTGGAGAAAAAAAAAAAAACAATCGTTTTGAAAATCACACAAAGTGCAGTTTTATTGAAAATACATTGAAGCTTAACTTCGGGTGCGCAATTTTCCACACACATACACGCAAGTATTTACAATATGATAATTCACAAAGGGTATGAATGTGTTAGTATAAAGGTCAGTATGTGTTTTAGATTTTGTTGATGCTGGCAGCCGGCAGGGTGGATTTGTCCAAGTCATCAAAGTAAGGGTGTGACATAGCTGCGCGTGCAGAGATCCTCTTAGGAGGATTGTAGGTCAACATTTTCTACAACACAGAAACAAGGCATGGAAGAAAATTAGATATTTTATGTATGGGAACATTAGATGATAGACAAGTGTTATACAGTTGTTCTTTTCTATAAAAAAATAAATCAGATCTAAAACCTGTATAATTTTTCCAGATTTTTCATGATTGAGTGCAGACACACAAATGATATTTACTTTATAGGACAAAAACTAAAATTTACTCATAAAAAATCTCAATTAAGATGTTGTATGGTGCATCCCTGTCCTTACCGCCAGCAGATCCAGGCCATTCTTGTCCAGGTTTTTTACCATTGACGACAGTTTGCCAGACTTCCATTTGGGGAAGGTGTTTTTATAGTCGGGTAGGCTCTCTACATCAGGCCACACATCATTGTTTGGGGTTCCCAGGGTCCTGGAAAGGAAAGACAAGTAGGATTCAAAGGGGAAGCAATTGAAAGGGTGCCGCAGCATGTGGGTTAGAGGTGGGCAGCAGTTGTAATCACAGAATAAATGAAGTGCAATTACACACTAAATAAACCATCTAAATAACCATATGACTCAAAGCTGATCGTAGACAGACCTTGTGCAGTTGAGAGTCTTGTTTTTACAGATATGCATGCATTTTTATGTATCTTATGCATCACTAAATGAATGCATTTAGGCTCCCATGGCAATGTAGTACATAGTGTTTGCGCTACTGTAACTGCATTGCTTTGTTCAGTGGGATTACGAACTTACAGCTCAACAAGTTTGCAGACACTGAATTGCCTCAAGTGAGAATCTATCGCTCAGAGAATATGGTCTTTAAAAAAAAACTGGTAAAGAGTAGTGCTTGTTGACATCTGATTAAAATCCCAAATTCTAAACATAACCTCTTCTAGAGAAGATTAGCTGTACATTAGTTACAATAGTGATTTAGCAGGTTAAGAGAGAGCCACGTTCTTCATACCTCACTAACCCTTTAATCTCACTTTGTAGGACACCCCTCTGATAAACTATGTTATTCCAACACAATGTCACAATGTTTCAGGCATTTTTTTGTGATGTCTGGATGTTTGGTCTTCTCAGTTGACTGTGTAGGAAAGTCTACGACGGTCTGTGGTGCAGCATGAATCTTTGCTACAAAGAAGCAAACCAGCAGGTGCAGTAGTATTTACATATGATCCCCTCCCTATCTTACTCCTTTTCCACCAAGCTGGTTTCAGCGCTAGTTCTCAGCCAGTGCCTGACTGGGCACCAGTTCTTTGTGTTTCCACCACCGAAGCACCGGCTCCAGGTTCTCGGAACTGGTGCTTAGCAAGCACCAACCCTTTACTGGGCCAGAACTAAGCGCCGAGTATGTCAGGGGCTGGGGGTGGGGTTATCGTGACCAATGAGACCGATGGAAACACAAAATGGGACACACAAGCGGTGATTTGTGTGGTTTTTCACCAGGATGTCCCTGGTCTCATCACAGATGTATTGAAATGAGTCCTGGGAGAAGTTTTGCACAAACTGTTGCACACTGAAAGCCGACAGAATTATGTCCCACCAACAGCACCACAGTGGTGGAAAACAGTACTCTTATAACTTCGGTGTACTGCGGTATTTACGCTTAGAAATGTGGTCTTCTCATTAAAAACACAGCGCACCTAGATGCGCTGTTTGTTTCGCTCATAGAAAAGACCGCATGTGAAAAAAATCACTCAGATTCATCTTGGACAAATCTGACATTAGAACGCCCTTGTTAACTCTGTTTAAAGTCATTTTTGGTCGCACACTGGTCTGAGCACCACAGCCACCAACCGCAGCTACCACAGCCTGCAATGTGGGGCATAAATTGTAGAGTCTATCGATAAGAAAATGTTCAGAGAGTCATATGTTTTGCCTGTGAGAAGGTGGGAAGTGAGAACAAATTAGAAAGTTGGTCGCACCAGTAAAAAAGTTAGTCTGGAGTCCTTTGTGGGCTTCCATGTGGCGCAAACGTTCTTCGGTAAACGGCTACCTATGCAGTGACATATGGCGTGGCTCTAACTTGGCTCCTTGCCAATGGAAAAAGCAAACGGGTTCTTAGGAGGTGCCACATTGGAACTAACTAAGCACTGGAACTAGCACCAGCACGAAACTAGCACCTGGTGCTTTTTGGTGGAAAAGGGGTATCTGATGACTTTGTGTTTAAGACTGTGGTCACCTGCCAATCTGGGACAGTAAGCCAACCCACATTCACTCTATACTGATAAACACCCCCCACAACAATCCTTGGAACAAGACCTTTAGTGACTTCTTCAGCAAAGCATGTGAAGACAGCTGTGTTTTGTCTGTGTAATTACAGACTGACACAGATATACTAGCGCACTAGTATAAATGTGCACATTTTCAGTTGAGCAACCAAATGAGGCTTTAATTAAAACACATGTAAGTCTCTAATACGTGTCTACCTGAAAATCCTGAAGAGCTGGTCTATCTCTGAGTCTCCATGGAACAAAGGCTTCTTGGTGGCAAGTTCAGCAAAGATGGTCCCAGTGCTCCAGACATCTACTGGGGTTGAATATCGGGGTGAACCCAGAAGGACCTCTGGAGCCCGGTACCAAAGAGTTACAACCTGTGAGGACACAGCCCTGTCATTATTTTTAAGTTTTTTTTTGTTTGGTGGTGCTAACCACCATGTCTGTGCAGCGTTCCAAAGTGATTTGTGAATGTTTTCTCACCTCATGGGTGTAAACCCTGACAGGAACACCAAAGGCCCGAGCCAGGCCAAAATCTGCCAGCTTGATAACTCCCTTGTTGTCAATCAAGAGGTTCTGGGGTTTCAGGTCACGGTGGAGGACTCGGCGACAGTGACAGAAGTAAATGCCCTCCAAGATCTGGTAAAGGTAGCTCTAAAAAAATGAATGGTGAGAAAAGGAGGATGAACAAAAAAATTAAAAATTAAAGCCCCATTTCAGTATCGGTGACCTCAAGATGGTGAAAAAGAACATTGATAGTTTTAATGTTTTTTAGGGTTCATAAACATTTTGACAAATGAATAAAATGTATATATATATACATTTTGTATGTACATGTATGTAAAGAGAAAATATAATAAATTATTCCCAACTACATTTATATGGAGGAAGACTGGGCATTAACAATTCTTTTTTTGGTTGTTTGTTTTTTATTTTAATTAAGGCCACATATTGAAATAATATGATAAACTACAGATTTCTCAAGGTTCTGGTATCTAAATTTGAAGAGTATGGTTTGAAGAGTGCCCTGCACTTAAACAGCACCTTTTACCTTCACTATGTTCTACAAAGGGCTATACAGTGGGTTTCTCATTCACGCACACGTAGGAGGCAGGAAGCAGGAGGCCGAATAGTCGGAGATCAAAATTGGTATTCTGATACCGGCACTCCGAACGAATAGTCGGCTATTTGGCTATTCAGGTCCAGCCCTACTGTAGTTATGCCAACCTAGCATAGCGTTAGCTAACAGCTTAAAAGCCAGTAAGTGCAGAAATAACGCAAGTGTACGAAATATTGTAGAGTACAGAACGACCGTTAATCACTCCATCAGCTTGTCATTAATGATATCAATGTCAATTCAAATGCTAAAGGTATGTTTTGATTCTCCATGAATCTAAAAGCCTGCAGCTCCACCTCAAACCTCTCAAAATGAAACGCGCTGTGATGTTTAAAACACAGCAGCAACATTGTGATCTCTGTTTTAAAGAGCCGTATGTCACATAGAGACAATGGACCAAGTGAAAACTGGAGATGACAGCAACACGTTATGTTACAATAAGTGCAATAAAATCTACTAGAGTAAAAAAAAAAAAAAAACAAGAAGAATACTTAAAGGTACTAAAATCGTGGCTATTTGAATTGAAATAATTAAATTGAAATTTAAAAAAAAACTAATTAAATCTATTTTCTGGTCAAAAAGGATGTGCAGAAATTAAAAAGTGCTCTGATTTACTTTTCATATTTAGAATAATAAAAGACACATTCCTGGATGGGAAAAAAAATTCAATCATAAGAGTTTATTTTGCTCTAATCCTCAATATGTAATGTTTAGCTATCTTAAGAACATTTAAGTTTTCAGTTTTGTGTGCCCTTGCCAGTAATGTATGTTAAAGTGATTAACTCCACGTGTTTGGACCTTGTACCAGATGTTCTTTACTTGTTCTAAAACTTCGTGGCCTGTGCTACAAAATTCTCAGCTACCCTAGCACCAGTGTTATGGTTAATGGTTGTAATCTTATTTGAGATGACTGTTCTTTATATTTTAGCCTGCAAATCTGATTGCTATAGTGTACTACATAGATATGTTTATAAAATAATTCAGGCAATACAAGTAACACCTTTTTTCCTGTCCCCCTTCTGAGTTCAGAGACTCAGACTATACCTGTACTACAGAAAAGGGACAGTGAAAAGGAAAAACAACTGCCAAAACAGACGACGATTCCAAACATGTTCACTTCCACACTAAAGTACCATCCAAGAACAAAAAACAAGAGCGAGAGCTGTGGCTTTGTGGATAGGTCGTCCTGGTCTTCCACTCCGCACAGTAGAAGACAAGGACTTAGAGTATTTACAAGGATGAAAAGGAGAAGTATAAAGAGAGACTGGCTTCTGCACACAAGATTACAACTGGCCTTGACATTTGGACAACCAAGGAACTTAATGCTTCCTTCCTTGCTATAAGTGCATCTTATTTTTGCACTGTCCTGAACAAACCTGAGAATAGCAGGATAGCAGATGGAGAACAGACAAACAATACAAACAGAACAATAAGGGTTTTGTTGTCCCAACGCCACCAATTGCTTTCTCATACGGAATCCAAAGGCAACTTCTGTTCTTTGTTTAAAATTCGTAAGGCCTTACTATGGGAAGTGCTGAGATATGTTGTGAATTGGCACTATATAAATAAAATTGAATTGAATAGACTGCTTGGAACAAGAGAAAGCCATGAACTGCCTATCTTACAACTGGCTATACCTGGAGAAGACACATCATGCATGTATGGTTTTCCAAAAATACATAAGAAAGGAGCACCACTCAGACCCATCATCAGCAACATCAACTTCGTTACCTACAACACTGCAAAACGCCTGGCAAAGATTTTAGCACCGCTGGTTGGAAACCCTGCTCATAACATCCAGAACTCCACTGATTTTGTCAGCAAGGTTCAAAAGGTGAAACTGGCCTCAGATAGAACAATGGTTTTTGTTTGATCTCACCTTAGATTTTACATGCATACCCACATCTGGGGCAGTGGACACTGTCAGAAACAGCTCCTGTAAGACAGCCCCCTCAGGGACAGAACCAACCTCCGTAAGCAGATATGCGCCTGCTGGATCTCTGCCTGACCATCACTTACTTCAAATATAATAAAGGTTTCTACAGACATGAACCGTGGGCTCTCCAGTGTCACCCATCGTTGCCAACAATTACATGGAGGAAGTGGAAAACAAAGCATTGAGGTCTTTCAGGGAACTGGTTCAGATATGTGGATGACACCTGGTTGAAAAATCAAAGCCCAGGAGGTAAAAACCTTCACATTAATTAGGTAGATAGTATCATCAAGTTCACATAGGAGGATGTGAAAGACAATAAACTGCCCTTTTTGGACTGCGCTCTACCCATGAAGAAGGACGGAAGCCTCAACATTGAAGTCTGCAGAAAACCTAGACACACAGACCAATACCTGCTTTTTGATTCTCACTGCCTACTGAAAACTGGGCTGAAAATATCCCTACCAATACAGAGGGAAAAGAGAAGAAACAGATTATTAAACACCAAAAAACTGTGGTTATCCCAACTGGGTGTTCATCAATTCAACTAAAAGACCTGAAAAACACAGCACTACAGAAAACAGAAAAAGGGAAAAACAGTAGCAACTATACTGGGTTATCTGGAAAACCCAGAAGGATTTTCTCCAAACACGACATACAAGAGTCAAGAGTTTTTATTAGCTGTTTTTTTATACCAGTGCACTTCAGACGCAGTAACAAAAAAAAAAAAAAGTACATCCCATGAATAAATTACCCACACACAAGCAGAGCAGCATTCTATATGCAATCCAGTGCAGAAGACTGAAGGACATGATATCACACTGCAATAGCCATCTCTGAACAGGAAGGCTAAGGCACCAATCATCAAGCACCTCTAACGAAATGATGAGATCTCTACCCAGAAAATGTCACTATTCTTAACATCTTGAGTCACTCCTGATATGGCAGATTCACATCCTGTCTTGAGTACACTGGCAGCTCCACGACCAGTATTACTGTCGGACCATCTGGTTTCACAACAATTCACAGCTCGAGGAACATGAGTCCATGGACATCTAAAACTCTTCCTCAGTCAGTTAGACCTGAAGAAGCCCCTTGGATGAGAGGTGAAACGTCTTCAAGAACCTAAAAAAAAACATCCAAATGCTTTGTACTGAAGCTCCTGGGATAAGGCAGGTATAATACTCTCTGTATCGTTGAGTATGTGAGGGGCTTGGTAAAGTGCAAATGACATAAATGTTATCATCAGAGGATGATTCATGAGGCTCTGTGTCGACTTTCGCATATTTTCTAATGTTTTGCAAAGGTGCCAACTGCACAAGAACAGGAATACATAAATGCCAATCTACTGGGTATGTATGGCATGCTTCCTCAAAGTGGACTACAAAACAGTAAAATAACATCAAATGCCTGTCTGTGATTCCACAGGTGTCCATGTACACATCTGCAAGGGAGTGTAACCAGGCCCTAAAGATCATCATGTACTCAAACAAGTCAAATTAAAAGTATGAACATTTAAATGAATAAATTAAACCCACAGTATTCTTCCCGTGTCCCTAGGGGTTTTCTAATCATAACTGTAAGTAAAGATGCAGTTTAATGAATTTGTGTTGAGGCGAGGGATCCCAGATTTGTTTTCACTGCCATTGCCAATGAAAATCTATGTGATGTAACTTAGGCATAACTCATACTCATGCACGAGGTAATGTATTTTAAAAAAATCCCTCCAGTAAAAATCAATTGTTTTATTTTGTCAACATATTCATTCGGTATTTATGTGCTGGAAAACACATCGTTAGCAAAATAAGCTTTCTGTATTATCATTCTTCCTTAGAGTCGGCTTCTGGTTCTGACATGTATGAATGAATTCAACAAAACCTGTCATTTAAATTTAAGGCTAAAGGTCCAAATCACAAATCTCTGCACCTCGTTTCTACCCTGGTTTTACTGTAACCGTTTTCACCAAAGTGGGGGTATGTATATCTGCAACTCTTTTCTGTTAGGATGCTTGTCAACCGACTATTCTTGACTTGCCAGGCTGTCTAATATTTACAAAATAAACTGCCAGGTCATTGTTGTGATGATTCTCAATTTCCTTCAGCTGTCTCCCCAGTAATGGTGTGACAGACCATTGTAGGTGCATACGGATCCCGACTAAGGATTGACTGATATGTTTTGTTTTTTTTCAATAACCAATACCTGGACCAGTACACATTAAAAGTTATTAGTCAACAGCACGTGATAGCAGGGATGTTCCCTGTCATTCACGACTAGGCTTCCTAAGTAATAATGAATACTATAGCTGAATCTGTACAATACAAAAAGGAAAGATGACATTTGAGCATCACATGATGCTACAACATTCTCCTGTTTACTGTGAGATCAAGTGATTGAGATCAGTTTGTCTCATGCAGTTCTGTCTGCTGTTCTTCTCCGTATTGTTAATCTTTCTCTGTTCCCTCAGTTTTATTGTCCATTAGGACTCAGATCCTAAAGCATTCTATTTTATTGTTTCCACATGCTGTATGGTATTCATGGTAATCTGTGGCTGCCTCTTAACTTAGCTGTTAGCTGTTAGTAAAGCCTTAGATGCTGTAAAAGCAGCCAATGTCATGATTTGTGGAGATAACTGTGCTTCTTGTTCAGTTTTTGCAAGTTGTGTCTGTCAGTGAGAGCAGAGTGTTAGTTTATCTGAGTTCAGGAAGGTGTTATGATGCTCAAAATAGCATTAAACGCAGGCTAAGAGGCACAGCAAACCTCTAAGTGACAGCCTCAGCATACCAACGTCAATAAAGGAAGGTCCAGCTGCAACACCTACAAATAAATGATTTGAGTGTTTTCTGTGAAACAGGCACACTCGAAATGATTATGTAAAACTGCTGTGTTTATTAAACCTTTTGTAGTATCTCCTACCTCAACTTCCAAACACAGCTCTGTTAATTCACGGGAGCCGCTCCACTCTGCAAATGTGCTCTGTGTCTCTGTGTAAACAGCAGCTTTTGGTGACTGGCTGTTACTCATGAGTAAAGCTGAACTTTTAATATATATATATATATATCTCACTATAATCGGTCAATAAAAATAACAATACCAAAAATGTAAATATGTCAAATACCAGCCTCAACAATTGGTTGGGCCGATAATCAGTCAAATCCCCACCCACAGTTCCACACATTGGTGGAACATTCACAAGGTGTTCACCTTACCATGTTAAGTGCAACTAGCAGTTCTGTCTTACTGCACTCATGCACAAAACATGAAATCCTCAGTGTGGTAGGTTGCTGGCCAGGAGGTTGAGAGAATTTTGGAAACAGTAACACAGATAGCAGAAAGGGAGGACAAAGCAATGCTTTAAGCGCCAATGGGAGGCTTTGACCATAAATCTACATCTGAGGAGTCAGACAGAGTGTTGACACTGTCTGTCTAGTTGTATAGAAAGTTAGACGAAATAAGCCAAACTGCCACAAGTCAGCAAATGAGGCCAGAAATTCATTGGTACATGACTGCTGTTACTGTTCAAGCATTTTATCCTGCTGGAGATAGACTATTTGATCACATAATGCCATCTAAAATCCAAATCATCAACTAATATAGCTGTAGCACTGCTGTCACATATAAAGAGACCTAAGATGAAGCTAATGTGAATTGCTGAGAGAGTTACCTTGACCACCATAGCGTCCATGTACTGGCCAGTGGGAATGGAGTCCAGGTACTTCTTCAGGTCCATGGACAGGAATTCAAAAATGAGGTAGAGACGAGACTCCTGCATCAGGACATCCAGGAGCCTGGTATACACACAGAAGAATTTGGTGGGTTCATATTACAAGTACACATTTTCTCACAGGTGATGTGACTCAGACGTAACATTTGCTCACATTCACACTTGGGCCGGATACAGCTCTGTAAGCAGTTACCATGAATGAAAGCTTAATTGATTAGTTTTTAATCATATGGTCACATTGTGTTGGGCAACCAAACACGTGCAAGTCAAAGGAAAAAGAAAAAGAAAAAAAAACACACACACAAAAAAAACATGTCATAAACAGCAGAAATTATGAGGGAGAGGGCTCACCACATCATGAAAAAAAAATCATTTGGAGAATTCTATAGCAGCCGAACAGGGAAACACACAGCTTATTGTTGTTTCACTGACATATGCAGTGTTGTGAAACTGTGAATAGCAAGTATAGCTTGTGGAGGAAAATCATTTTTAAGCCTTAATTTGGTTCGATTTTCATCACTTATCGGATCTTTAGTGTCGTCAGTCATTTTACAGATTCCTGATAATATAAATAATTTTTTTAATGTGCTACTCTTGCTCTGATGCAGCCACATGTCTGTCGTCATCATTCCGTAGTTTTGAGCAACGTCCTATGCACAGCACTATCTGACGGATTACACATCATGAGAAATTATCAAATGTATATCAGTCCCAAATATTGGTTGTTGGTCACCCTGATTATAAATAATCATTGTGTGCTCTGTAGAAATTGGTCAACCCCTCGTTATTATATCCTGCTGACCACTGACATTGCAATTATGGTACTCTTCCCCTATTCATTTAAATAGGGACTTGGACTTGTTGGCCTTAAAAATAGCCTAGGGCATTACTAAGATCAGCAAGTCTTCCTTGTAGATCACTAGAATCACTTCGATTTTGTATTTAGACCCTCAAGACAGAGGTACCATTACCTCAGATGTGATGTATTTCCAGAATAAGAAAGTCCCTTCTCAAAATATTATGAATTACTTAAGTGTTTTGGGATCTGACCAACCTTTACACTCATAGAGCTGTCCACAAACTGGATTTCTTGGACCGTATTTTTTCTTCTCACTTTTAAGCTGTAACACACTCTCTACTTCACACAAAGTGAGCATACCGTACAACGTTGGGATGCTTCAACTCCTGAAGAAGAGAGACCTCTCTGACAGCAGTGCTGGGAACCCCCTCCTCCTCACTCTCCAGACGGATCTTCTTCATAGCCACAACCTGCCCGGTGGCCTTGTGCCTGCCCTTATACACTACCCCATATGTACCTGCAAAAAAATATAACAGACCATAATCACTTTAAACAGCTTCATATTTAGATAAAGGTCTCAGTAGAAACTTTATTTCCCTGTCCTTTGGACAAGTCAATCTATCCAACTTGTCCAGGAACAAAACTCACTCACTGGGTAAAACACTGTGTCGTTTCTTTGCCAGTTTCAGTCATTGTGTTATTATTTTTCTGTCTACACAGAAACAACAGGAATGGGCATACATTTCTGTCACATATGCTAACACACACATTGCCTTCACTAAATTATTTATGTGGACCAGTCTTACTGTTGTGTCTCATCAACCTGCAAAAGTCCAGTCTGAGTCAGAATAAACGCTGAAGTATGACTTCTTGATTCCACTGTCAAAAGACTACTGATTAATACCTTATCTTGAATGTAAAGTCTGTGTGTGTTGGATTTTAACCTTTGGGAAGTCTGCTTGAATGCATAGCAAGTCAGACATGAGTGACACAAAGTCAATAATTAAGTCAGAGATCCATTCAAGATGATGACTGGTGTTACTGCTCGTGAGGTTGCTAAATCAAGTCTCAGGACTTCAAAAGAGCCAAACTTACACTACAGCAGCTCTACAATCAAGACATATCAATACTCACAGTGGAAATATGCTAACAGTGTAACATCACGTCCATAAAGCTGAAATCTCACTTAAAATCGGTACAACTGCATTTGTTGAATTTCTTTTGTATAATTTAGACACAACACAATAAGACCAACCTTCGCCGATTTTCTCTATTTTCAAGTAGTCTTCCATTATTTCCTGAAAAAAAACACATTATAATGTAATTTCAACCATCAAAAACAAACACGACTTTCCAGCAGCTTCAATTAATGCGTAGCTGACATACTTTCATATGAGCAAGCTTGCTGCTGGCATTACGGTAAAGTGACTGCTGAACGTGTAAAGCAAGATATGGTGGAAGAGTTAACAAGGCTGAAAGTGTGAAGCAAACATACATACACATTAAATTCGGAAAATCACGTAACTAACTTTGAACTAATCTATTTACAACAACATATATATGTTTTTGTTTCATAAATACAACAGGATCTTTTCAAACTGTGGCATTTTTGGATGCGCCGAAGCAAATTAACGTTGGAGTTCCGTTGCTCCGACGTTAAATAACGCTTTACTGTTGTTCATGTTACAGGTTTTCGGTGGCTCGTATCTAGGTTTTATTTAGATCGTTAGTTTAGCCTTCGACAACAAAATGGATAAATGACAACAACATAAAGTCGTTATTCGATCCTTAAAATTGCCGTTTTCTTTGAGCTTAACACGCAGGCTACGGCCACCAACGTTAGCTTGCTATGCTAAATCATCAAGAGAACTCAAAAGAACAGCTGAAGCACTTTCTATCCAGACTGAATAGCCCACAACTTCAACTAACTCGACAACTGTGTAATTAACAACTGACCCTATATTTTAAAAATAAGAAAAGTTACCTGACTGCGACGCACGTCTTATCGCCGGTGCTCTCCGTGCTCAGACTAGCGCTGGAATGCTGTCAGACTTTTTTTGAATGGAGCGCTAGTTCAAAACGCACCAATGAAATTACGCGACGTAATTCAAAACTGCCAATCAGGAAATAGAATACTGTCACGTGGCCTGAGCGGGAGACAAAGCGCCGAAGCACGTAACCTGAACGCCTGGGAGTGTTCACTGCTGCTGGGACGTCCGCCGTTGTCAATTTCTACACTAGTCGCATAAACAGCCTACATTTGTTACATACTGCGTTTGTTGCAGTGTCGAGTGAAACAAGTGTGCAACTGCCAGAGAATTTACTGAATGGATAATTATTAGAAATGAGCAGTCACTACATAGGTGCTATTGTTTTCACTTAGTGAATTAGTCCATAATGATATGTGTGTTTGTGTACAGCTACAATCTACAGATGAAAAAGGAAAGCAAGTTCAAAAAACAGCAGTTCCTCAAATGTCCACTTGAGCCTCAACAGTCAACAGAACCAAAAGGTGCTTCTCATGTCCAACAGTCATGGTCAAATACATGTTGTGGTTTGGAAATACAGTATCTCAAAGCGTCTTTTCACTTGTTTATCAAAGAAAGCACTTCTGAGTTTTTTTTTGTTTTTTTTTTTATTCATAAGAAAATGTACCAGATACGTTTGTTATAAGTTTGGGGATTTAATTTCGCCTCATTTTCAAAGCCTTAAAACACACTGAAGCTGTGGATGGTGAGAAAGTAATTTGTCACCTGATGAAGAGTTAGTACCTTTACATTGATGGTGCATGGAAAGGTGCCTTTGATTCTGAGAAAGCAAAATATTTAGTTAAATTAGTCTAGCTGAATCCTGAGTTCCAATATGGGTGATATTACTGTACTTAGACAGTCTAATCCAGGGGTGTCAAACTCTGGCCCGTGGGCCAAATTTGGCCCGCTTTGTAATTATATTTGGCCCGCGAGACAATACCAAATGACTACTAGAGCTGTTGTTGTTTTGGCACATCAATCAGGACAGGACCTAGAAACTCCCTCTCCTCTGTGACAGTAGGCATAGCGACTTCACACTACAACTGTCACTGTGCCATTGATGTGTTTTTTTATTTATAATTTGATTTTGCATGTCTCCACTATTAAGTTATATATAATGTATGGTAATAAGCGTTGCTTGTTCCATATTCAATGTTAAAACAAAATTTGTTTCAGTCCATATTAAAAGATTCATTTATTCAATGTTGACCCGCGACGTTGTTCAGCTTTTAAATTTTGGCCCACTGTGTTTTTGAGATTGACACCCCTGGTCTAATCCTTTTACAAAAGTCAAAACATTTTACTCTCGTACTTGGTGGTACGGACTCACAAGTCCAGATTCCCGATAAAAGAAGAATGCATTGTGGTCACTTTGCAATTGGAACAGCAGGGTACTACTCACCACCTCAGCTCATCTACTCTGATTATCTTTACCATAAAAAACAGCGGCTTATTACTGTATTTTATTCTTACTGGACTTGTTTACACCAACAACTAAAAGGTAACCAAGAACATGAACAATTTAATACAAATTCATATCACATCAGAAACTACTGAAACTGCTCATACTTTGGTAAACATCAGTAGAAAATGCTGTTTGTGATAACAGCTAGTGAAGTTCCAAAGTTCAAGTTAAAGCCCACTCTTCTTGTCCCTGTCAAAGCGTGTGTGTGTGTGTGTATAACATTGTCTGTGTCTTTCTCCTCTAACTCTTGCTCTCTGTCAGCACAAGGACTAAAAAGAGATTCTATGGGACCTGCAGACTCCTTGCAGTGAGATGCCACCCTTGTCCTGCAGCCCAAGTTTGTAGGCGTTCCTCTGTTCCTGATTTTAAGTAAACCAAACATTAACCTTCCCAGCAGTGTGGTCTTTGTGGAAATGTTGAAAAACATTGTTTGAATCCGATTACCTCACTTTTTTTTTTTTTCATTGATGTCATAATCTTAAAGTTTGCCAACTGTTTTTTATTCTCCACTCGGTGTCCGTAGGAAAACCAAGCATTATTACTGCTTCTCAGAGTGACTGGAGCATTATCATGCAGCAAGTCATGATGAAGACTGTATGTAAGGACAACATGGATCAAATGACACAAACAAACTTGACATGCTGTTCATTGTGGGCGGCTGTGGCTCAGGTGGTAGAGCAGTCCTCCTCTAAAGGTTGGTGGTTCAATCCCCCCCAAAGTTTTTTGTTGTTTAATTTGATGAAATCATTTTTGTACAATTGGAAGATGAAGAGGTCAACAGTCGTACAAGACATATGAATAGTAAAATGCACTGCCCCAAAAAATAAAGGGAACACCTAAACAACACAATGTTAACCACACTTCTGTGAAATCAACCAGTCCAGTTAGGAAGCAACACTGATGGTGAATCAATTTCACCTGCTGTTGTGCAAATGAAACAGACAACAGGTGGAAATGAGAGGCAATTAGCAAGACAACCCCTATAAAGGAGAGGATCTGCAGGTGGTGACCACAGATCATGTCTCTGTTGTCGTCCTTTCTGGCTGATGTTTTGGTCACTTTGCATTTTGTCAGTGCTCTCACCCCTAGAGGTAGCATGAGGCGGTGTCCACAACCTACACAAGTCGCTCAGGTAGTGCAGCTCATCCAGGATGACGCATCAATGCAAGCTGTGGCAAGAAGGTTTGCCGTGTCTCTCAGTACAGTGTCCACAGTATGGAGGAGGTACCAGGAGACAGACCAGTACACTAGGAGACGTGGAGGGGGTCGTAGGAGGGCAACAACCCAGCAGCAGGACACTACCTCCTCCTTTGTGCAGGAGGACCAGGAGAAGCACTGCCAGAACTCTGCAGAATGACCTCCAGCAGGCCACTAATATGCATGTTTCTGCTCAGACCGTCAGAAACAGACTCCATGAGGGTGGTGTTGGGGCTTGTGCTTACAGCCCAACACCGTGCAGGGTGATTGGCATTTGCCAGAGAACACCAAGATTGGCAGATTCGCCACTGGTGCCCTGAGCTCTTCATACAGACACGTGGACGCCACACACGCACTACTGAGCCTTGTGCTGACTTGTCTTGAGGACTTTCCACTAAAGTTGGATCAGCCTGTAATGCAATTTTCCACTTTTATTTTGCATATGATTCCAAATCCATGGGATGATCATTTTGATTTACATTGATCATTTTTATGTTATTTTGTTCTCAACTCATTCCACTATGTAATAAATAAAGTTTTTCAACTGGAATATATCATTCATTGAGATCTAGGGTGTGCTATTTTAGTGTTCCTTTGATTTTTTTGAGCAGTGTAGAACAGGAATAGGTGTAGGGCGCCCCTATAGCTCACCTAGTTGAGAGGGCGACCCATGAACAGGGGCTATAGTTCCCCGATGCAGCAGTCGTGGGTTGGAGTCTGGCTCATGAGCCTTTGCTGCAGGTCCTCCCCCGTCTCTTCTCCCCCCTTTCCTGTCTCACTCTCTCACTACACTGACCAATAAAGACAAAAAGGCCCAAAAAATTTTTTTTAAAAAAAGAACAGGAATAGGTGTGAGGTAAATAATAATAACAAAGATGAGAGGAAAAAAGTAAAACAAAATTAAATCTGCAAGCAACGTTGGTCGGGTCCTCGGTCTGTATTGCAACCTCATGCCCGTCTGACCTCTACTTTGACAATTTATTCCCCTTCACTAGACTTTGACCTGCTAATAGGCAATTTTCATAGTCTGTCTTCTCAGCCTCAGACTGTCAGTGAGTCATATGAGCAGCTCCACTGAGCTGCCAATCAGGATTATGGCAGGTGATGATGTCATGATGAGTCATCGTTCTTCATGCCCCTGGCTGAGAGAGTTACATTTTTGTTCAGTTTCTCTCTCCCATACAGCTACAATTTTCACCAAATATGTTTAAAAACAGCATATTTTTGTGGTAAATCTTGTTTGAAAGCGCTCAATGTCATTTTTAAAGCTGTAGGACCTTTGTTTTTTGTGTAGATGACCAAATGACACAGCATGTTTGGAGATGTACCACAGCCATACAAAGCATCACCCGAGGCTGCAACAGCTCATCAACTTTAACAGCTCGCCATTCTGAAACCGTTTGAGAAACGCCAAATCCCTTCAGAACTGTTGCTCATCATGGCCTTCTCTGTCTCCTGTGTGATTTTCAAGCTGATGCCATTTATGATGTCAGACAAGTTAATTTTTTTTTTTCCAAAAGATGTTTTCACTCTTTTTTTTTTTTACTTTGAAAGGCAAATTGCGGACTTCCTGTTTGAGATAGGTCGGGGTGTCGGCGTGGGATTTGTGAGTCTCATTGAGACAAATGTTTTGGTGTTGGTTTGATCTCTGTACGACATTCCTACTGGCCGCTAGGACGGTTTTAGTGTGTTTTTTGTACCTAGGGGGCGCTAGAGAGCCCCCCCCCCCCTTTTTTTGTTTTGTTTTGTTTTGTTTTATTTTGTTTTGTTTTGTTTTTCCATTTTATCCATTTTTTTCGCCGAGTCAGAGGTGCGTGCTAATTCTGGTGAGTTTTTGAGCGTGTCTAGGAGGTCTAATTAAGGTTTTCGCGTTGGTCAGAAAAATAAAAAAGAAAGAAACGATACAGGAAGAGTAGCAGCGGGCAAGGACCCTAATAAAGAAAGAAATTGAAGGGTTCTGTCCTTGGATGAATGTCAACGGAGCTCGGTGTTGTCCATTAGTTTTACATCTACCGTGTTGAGGAGTTTCACAGCACTCCGTTTCTTCATGTGATGAGAAGAACAAACACAGTTCTTTATGAAACACATAAAAATGTAGTTTACATTTTAGAAATATGTTTTTGTGTATAAAAAAAATTTTTGTGTATAAAAAAAAATTAAATTGGCTATAATTACAATGGTATTAATTGACATGTCGTGAAAAGAATTCTAAATGATAAAACCATACAAAATATTTTCACATTTAAAAACAGGAGCTGGTACATGTTTAGATAACCAGTGATGTAAATCATCCCAAAACACTTCAGAGTACATACATTCATAGAATATATGGTCTGGAGTTTTGACATGGTCATTGCAAAAGGAACAGCTATTGTTCTCAAATCCAGAAGGTTTCCTTAAGAAATCAGCAGAAGGATATATTCCATTAAGAACATTCAATTGATTCTCTTGCACTTTGGGTGCAACAGGAAATTTCTCTGCAGACGCCTGATAACGATCCTGATCATTTGCATCAGATGTGTTGGAAGAGGGAAACATCTGATTGTGGCCCTCGAGGACCAAGATTGCCCACCCCTGCTCTTGGTTCTCACTCACTCCACTGTTTTGATCTCTGAGCCACCTGTCCTTCCTAGCCGTCCACAAACCCACATCGACGTCTCCACCGGAATCAAGTTCATCGTTGCACATTACCAACCAACTGTAAACTAAACTGTATAATTCATCCCACTCTCACCCAACCGGACGAGGCAGATGGCCGTCCCTCCCTGAGCCTGGTTCTGTCGGAGGTTTTTTTTCCCCTGTGGGGGTTTTCGGTTCCTTCCCACTGTTGCGGACTGCTTGCAGACTGCTGAAGCTTATAGGGAATCCAAATGTTTTGGATTGTTGGGTGTTTCTGTTTCTGCCTTTGTGAAGCGCTATGAGATGACTGTTGTTGTAAATATGCGCTATACAAATAAAATTAAATTGAATTGAATTCAACCACTGCAATAAATATCATTCTTCTAAAGCCCTGTTTCTCCTGAGTGTTTCTCTGCATGTGGGTCAGCAGCCTTAACAAAGCCATGACAAAAATGGATTATTCTACTGGTATTTATTACAGAGAATATTCAATCAATAACATTAACTTCAAAAATTATAGTGATTTCCTGCATTATGGGACAGTGTCAGATCTACAGTCACTTCAATACAAGATCAAGTTTATACATATACATTTATTAAGTTTAACAGGTTTAATATGGAGCTGTCAGTTAAAAATCAGTTGGCGCTTTGATCCGTAAAATAAATATATTAACATGTTTAACAGTTTTCTACCAGCATTTCTGTCTTGCACCATTTGCAGTAGCGGTGCTTTTTACCGTCATACATTTTTTATTTTCCTCATTGTTCTCCATTCAAACAACGTGTTTACTGAACCAACTGCTCATGATTGTTTCATTTAGTGCAGAAGAAGAGTCACATGATGCATTAAACGTCTTATTTGTGTAAACAGAGTCTGAAGCAGAAAGACCGAGTTAAAGAAAGTTGATAACCACCCTCATGATACCCGTAAGCTCTGGCTGGGGCTTTAGTTTTTGTTGAGCCGGCTTCCACACAGAAAGCCTGGTACTTGCTTTGTAGATCAGCCCTCAGGTTTGCTCCACAACATCAGTTGCCGTGGTGATCAAGCTGGTTAAAAGACAACCACCTCCATTACACTGAAAATTCAGACTTTAGGCTCAACATACCTCACTAACCCACTAATCTTGCTTCGTAGTCCAGCCTTCTGATGAACAAGTCATAATGACTGGCAGTCCACCAGGTTTATTTACTTTCTACAGCTGCTTCTGCTAACTGTTAAAGGTCTCAGACATGAGCAAAGCACATCAGCTGTTCTGCTGTTGGCTACAAGAGAAAACATAGGCATCTGATGAACTTTAGACCCAGTGATAGCTTTTACTACTTATGGCAATGCCATCACATCAATTAGAAACTCCTTAGTGTTAGCATGTTGTGCAGCTCATGTGACTGTTGTTACCAATGATTGCAGTTCAGAACTTTGAAAACTGTTAGGGACATTCAGAGATGGTGGAAACTTTAGGACAGCTTTGAAACCAATAAACAAGGATTGGGTGGGTGACTGTGTTTAATGTTCCCTTTCCTTTAGTATAACATAAACTCAGCTGGTGTTTACATCTGTCTCCTTCAGGAAGTGAGTGTGGCCAACAGCCAATTTAGAAAAATGTATGTGTACATTAATGAATGTGGAATGTATTTGTAGTGGTCTACCACAATAGGTTCATGTTTTTTTATGTGTGTTTTTTTTTTTTTTATTCCTGTGTTTAAATACACTGAGTGAAGAAATCGATACATTTTCAAACACTTATATTTGATCATATTTGAAGTTGTGGCAAGGAGAAAGTAATACAACGATTATTAAACTAGTCTGTAACATGTTCATATTATCTTTACAAGATACAACAGTAATGGACTTGAAACATGTTTTGTAGAACCTTCATCAAATTAATTGGGAAATAAATGTCTTTTTTTACACTAGTATTTTACTTTGTGCAAATCAATGTATAATTTAAAGGCTCATTTAATTAAACCATTTATTGTAACTTTTTAAAGTAAACAACTTATTCATTAATGTGACTAATTCTAAGCGTTCTGTGACAGTAGCACACTACAGAAAGGAAACTAACTGGCATTATACTATTTTTCTCTTTTAATGATTGGCGAAAAATGTAAGGCCTCCTGAATATGATAAAAGATGGTAAAACTAATTAAATGAATGTTAATCTGTAAATAAAGACAAGTGAAAGACAGCAGTGTGTATGTGACTTTACTTATTTACTTATTTAATTTGAACATGTACATTTAAGTTACAACTACAGAGATTCTTAAAAGAAGGGAACAATCTTGTTGAATGTGTTTTTCTGTGTTTTGTTACTGACTACAAACTATTACCAACAGTAAACCTGTACAGCATCAACTGCTAAAGATACCTGTGGATCTGTCTCATACCATCAGTTCTTTGATTAACCCTCTGGGGTCTTGGCCACTGTTTTCATTTTACTGCTGCCTCAGGTCTAGAAAATAAATAAATAAATTCCGTACTCTAAAATACAAGTAAGTAACTGATCAATTTTTTTTTTTCAGCACAAGCTGGGAAATTCGAATATATATGCTGCTATAATATCGCTTAATGTAAATAGTTAAAAGTAAAATGCAATTTGAATTGATAATATTTCCTTTGTTTTTAACATGAAAAAAACCCACATGCAAGATATTGCATGTTTTGTTTCTTCAAAATTGCAAGCCTTGAGTAACAAACAAACCATAAAATGAATGCTTTTCCAGTCCTCAGAGGGTTAAAAACTCACAGCCAACCTTAATCAAAGCTTATAGGCTTTAACTTTAAAAACAGAAAATCTTATTAGAAAATACAGTAACATTTAAGTAATGTAAGATAAGTACAAACCTCTCAGAATCCATTTAAAACTGTTGCACAACATCTAAATGAGCAATAACTTAGACTGAGTAGGCTTCATCTGCTGGAACCCTTCCCAACTTATCCTTATTTACATACTATTTACAATAGGCATGCATTAATTCACAATTGCAATGAATCCTGGCGTACTAAAGGAGAGTTTTGGAGCAGTAAGATCTGAATGGAACAGAAACAATATGATGTTTGTTACTGTACTTCACCAAAGAAACAGCCGGAAAAAAAAAGCTCAGTGTGTCTCCTCAGCCGTACTGTGGCTTCATGTGAAGCCTGGGCATCTTCTAGATTTTTGGTTCTCTGTTTATTCACTTCTATGTTATGCAAAATTCTAAAAGAAAAGAAAAAAAAGTGTAGGTAGTGTATAGCAATAGATTAAAAAAAAAAAAAAGAACAAGAATACCACAATGAAAGTGAATATTGTGTTCTATATGACAAAGCAAAAGGTCATTAAATATTACACAACTGAAGTAGTCTTGCATGCACAATGCAAATAGTTGCATATTTCTATCTTTTGTCATAATTGTAGTCTGTCCCTGCTCTAACGAGAGTGGAATTGATACAAACTGAGATTGGAACTAAGATTAGACTGTCAGTAAAATTACTACCCAAACTGGAGAGCTATTTCAGAGTTCTACTTTAACATACTAATCTTACAGTAGTTTTGCATTTCATTTTAAAAAGCAGTGTATATCTGCAACAGATATTTCAGCTAGATTCACCAACGTTAAAACAACGTCCAAATTGGACTTAGCTTTAGCCGTGTCTTGTGTTTGGTAGCACAACTGGCGTAATAATAAACACTGTATATGTGTAAGCAGCAGGTAAGCTGCTGAGTGATCTCTTGTAAGAATAGCTAACTTGCAAGCTTACTATTCATCATATCCAACGAATAGTCATTACACATATTCCATTGGTTTACACTGACTAAATGATCCGTTGCTGCAACAGCCTAATTTGAAGGAAAACTTGTTACGCCAATAAACTATTTAGAAACAGCAGATTTTTTTTTAGATCAGACTTTAATATTGACATGTTGCCATATTAGGCCCCATATCTCTAGTTGAAATCACCTGGCAAGCTATGGCTGTGTTTACATACATGTAGAATCTTGGTCTCAGGTCTATTGTTTGCCTCATGTGATTTTCGGCTCAACACATAGTAAGATCAAATCTGACTCCTGGCTTGCCATGGAGACTTTGCACAGCTCTAAGCTCTGGTTTTCAATTTCATGCATGTCCACCAAAAGTATCTAAACAGTAATGACTGGTAAAAAAGAACGAAACAGCAACTCTGTGACAATACGATACTTATTCATTTATGGAAGATCTGTGGAGCCACCAAGTGATGAATATCTATTCATACAGCAAATATGGGACCACAAACAGAAAAAAAAGTCACAGACAGAAAGCAGCTAAAGCTCTTAAAACACCATTTGTCTGTGTTATCAATGTTGTGAGCATACTCGTGTTTTTTTACACTGTTACAATTCTGTTTTTCATGTGGTGCATTATGTGTCTACAAAGGGAGTAATTGGAATGCCATGAAGCCAAAGCCACATGTCGCCACTGTGTCTGGGAGCATACTGTGAGAGTGTGAGGATTATTTTACTGAATTCTGAATTTAACTAATGCATTAACCATATTTATGGACATAATGCACAACCTTATGGGTAAAACTATACGCAAACACTATAAATTTTTCAAATGCAATACTGAGTGCATGTGAAAAAGTACCTTTAACCCATTATAACACGACAACAAAATTTACATCCATCTATTTTTGATACACTGCTCTATCCTGTTGAGGCTTTTGGGATGTATACAATAGTTCAAGTGAAATCATTGTTAGGCTATGAGAATAATTAGAATTGAAAATATTAAAGTGACATAATTTTAAATAATTCAAAAAAGCTTCAAAGTCCAAAACCCTGCCAGTGGCTCCATGGTGCTGTATGTTTATAAAACCTACAATCTTAAAGACCAAAGAAAGAAAGAAAGAAAGAAAGAAAGAAAGAAAGAAAGAAAGAGAAAACCAACAACAATACAAAAAACAACAATAATAACGTTCCCATTCATAGAGATTTGTGTAATGTGGAGCAGAAAATGTAACATTTGTTCTGAGGGCACTGCTACCAAAAAGGTCACTGAAGCTCATATTCAAGAGTCTCTGCGTTTAGCTCCCTTAACCCCTAAGCCGCTTGCCTGTAGCTCAAGTACTTGTGTTCACCTTTGACCTTGCTCAAACACTGTAAAACTACTTTACACAATGCCAAGGACTGGAACTGGAGCAGCCATACCCTTTCTAACTGGAAAAAGATTCTGAAGAAAAAAAAGTGAACCGTAAAGGGTCACCTGCAAGTCGATGTTTCAGAATGTATGTTATGTACACCTCTCTACATGATAACATGAGCCTTCGGCTTGACTACATTATCAAAAGCTCATAATGTGTTGCTAATGTTAGATAAAGGCTCACAAATTTTCCTTGTGCAACTTGGCAAATGAAAACAGAACACATATGTTCTTCTTCTCCACTTCTATGGAAAGCCCCAACCTGTAAGCTAACAGGATTGGGAAAGCTGAAGGTGGCGCTAACTCAAATACCAGGAAGTTTTTTTATTTTGAATTTTTTTAAATAAACATTTGAATTCCTCCTCTGGGAAACATGAATATTCACTAAAGTCCAATGGAAATCCTGCCATTAGTTTTCCAGATATCATGTCTTAAACCAAAGTGTTCAGTGCAAATTCTGACCTTAGGCTGCCAGTAGGGAAACGTCACATCAGAAGGTCACCACAACCATTAAGAGTTTTACCCTAAGGGACCAATGTCCACAGCAAAACTAAAAGTTGAGCTGAGATATCTCATGTTCACCAGACAGTGGAGAGATATCTCAGTCTTAAGGCTTAGCTACTGCCATGGCAAGAAACATCCTTCCGCACTAATGACCCTTAAAAGAGACCCTCTGTTAGATTGTATCCACTTTTGCTATATTTGTTTGGCAACAGTTTAAAAAAACAAAAACATAGCATATTTATTTACTATTTGAAACAGGACCGTGTTATTTAAGTTACCATATTCCATGTGCACAGATAATGCCTTTAGAGATGTCTGAGGTCACTGAAGCAGATTCAGGTTTCACAGCAGATTTCTCAGAGTGGGTCGTCCTCCGTCTACTTGCCGGGCAAAGACCGGTCTACCATGCAGTGAAGACATCTGGGACAAGCAGTTCCTCCATGTGTCCCATAATCACATTATAATAATGTTTCAAATAGGTTGCTAGTCTGTCAGCTTTTGAGTTGTGATTGGCTGTTCGGATGACAAGTGTCCATTGATGTTCAGTTTGGAGACAGAGACAGTGTTTTCTCTCTCTTTAACACTTTTCTTATCATCTTGTTTTATCTCCTTTAACGTCCATCTCTCTCTCATTTCTTCTTTCATTTTTTATTTTTTTGTATTAATCTCCCCGGCACTGTTTCACGTGTCTGTGTCTCATGATCCTGCTCCTGCTTCCTCTCATAGGTCAGAGGTCAGCCATCAACAGACTCAGCAGCCTGTTCTGTCCTCTGCAGCTCTTTATAGGTGAGATGAGGTGGAAAAACACAATTTCAGGGTGTACGGATTGGACCCATCTGAAATCACACAAACACACACATAAAAAATACTTTATATAAGAGTCAGGTTACAGATATTTAGTTGCAAGAAATGAAGAACCTCCTTTACCCCCATTGGCTTGCTTCTTTCTCTGTACATACATATTTACTTAGATTTTTATTTTTTGCATATTTACTTCCAGTTGTAAACATGATCAATTCTATATGGGGCTAGATTGTGAGCTTATAATGGAATGTTCAAAAATCAAGGTTTAATTTTAATTACATCACTTTTCACAGTGTGAAAAACTCACCAGGGTGGTTCGTTCAGCTACAAGCATGTTCAGCACTATCTCTAGCATTGGCCATATCTTAGGTGCAAAGCGCCACCCACCAAAACAGAGTATGTAGAACAGGATTCAGTACTTTGTGAGCATATTGTGCATTTAGATTCAATGCAGAGATGCTGACATCACACGACATGTGAATGGTGGGCTTGGGAGGCTGTGGCTCAGGTGGTAGAACGGTTGTACTCTAATCGCAAGGTTAGTGTCCTCGGGCAAGACACTGAACCCCAAGTTGCTCCCAATGCCCGACACCTTGCATGGCAGCTCTGTTGCCATTGGTGTATGAATGTGTGTGTGAATGGGTTGAATGAGAAAACATTGTTCATTTGAGTGCCACTATGGTAGAAAAGTGCTATATAAGTGCAGACCAGGTGACACAAGTTGAAATTTTATGTGGCTATTCACTGTTTTATTGCCCTCTGAAATCCAACGTCACTTCCAAAAGGAGGTGCATGTAACTGGTAATTTGAAATCAGATGTTACATGCTACCTCTGGGGATGGCGACAGAATTCCTATTTCTGTCTGTTTCATTTGTTAATTTAGCAAAAACATTTGAAAATATGAGAATATGTTAAATCTCATTGGAGGTCTGGCAGGGTGTGACTCTCTCCCCCTTGACAGAGAGAGCGACAATGCAGTTACTATACCAAGGGTAGGGGCTTTCCACTGTCACTTACTGTCGGTACATGATGTTGCAATTTTTAATGCGGACACCAGGTTTGTCTCACACAAAACGATGTCCAGGTAATTCCAGTTGGATTCTTTATTGTTTCCACAAATAAGTAATATATGGCAATTCGGTAGTCTATTAAATGCACCGCCCCCATTTACAGTTACCTCTGCATTGTCTCTACTTTGCGTCTACATTGTGGTCTACATTGCAGTCAGAAAAGTTTTTGCCTCGATCATGCACACCTGGCCTGAGTAACCTGGCAGTAAAATACACTTCCACCACAAGCTGCCAGTGCCACCTCCTGTATAAGCACGTATTGCAACGAAAAGAAACAAACACATTAGAAAATGGCTGTTACATTACACAAGGAAAAGCTCTGTACTTGACTATGTTCACTACCAAGCCAGTGCTTGGAAAATGAGACATTTTGCTGACCAAGACATTGAAACTCTGCTGTGGCACGTTAAGAACTTAAGGTATCCCCTGGAAGAGTGAAACTTGAAAAATCAAGTATGACATTGAAAGGGAAGGGTAGGATTTATGGGAAAAAGAAACCAGAGCAAAGTATGATCTTTCTCTCAAACCTCAGATTAACTACAATGACCACCTCACGGTTTATGCCTGTGCCAACCAAATGCAAGAAAAGTTGCAGTTTACATCCATGTCTGACTTGTATAATGTATGTAGTGAAGACTATGAATGGTCTTCAACAAGAGAACCAAAAACTAGTGCACATGGTTGGCCAGCAAAGCTGGTAAAGTTGTCACGAAAGTAGACAAAACTTCAAATATGGAGGTTGTGTCAAAAAACCTACAAATACTAAAACATGGATGTCTCACACACATCTTCAACTCTGCAGCACATATCTATATAATCCAAGCAGCTTCAAGGTGGCACCTAGGTTGGTATTACAAATTCAGTATTCAATCAAATGTGAAATGTGGTCACTATCTCCCCTTTAGTTCCCAAGTTATGATGTTGAATATTGGTACAAATATGATTTTACAAAACATTATGCTGTAAACCTTGACATATCACCACTAAAGTCTAACTAGGCCATCATTTAGTCCAAGTAGATGTTGGCTGAAGGCATTCCTGAGACACGGTATTCATGAGAATGGGACAAATAGACATACAACCCAAAAACATTTGGTCTCCAGCTAAAGCTGTCGCCAGCGCAAGGGCACAAAAATATTAAGCAGACTTGAAGTAATCAATTGTTTTTTTTCTTGCAGTGGCAGGCAATACACCTTCTAGAATATAAATGCTGCGTTAGGCTCTTTTGCGACCTGAGTGAGTTTGTTAAATTTGATGATCCTGTACAAAGTGATTGTGAACATGTTCCGTGTATCTAAGGAGCATGCAGTTATTTGCTAATTATCTGGTATTTTCTAAGGTAACATAGTTGGCCAAATTATTAAAGTTCAGGAAGACTGCTTCATCTTGACACAATTTAACTTTCACATAGCATGTTAGGTTATTAGCAAACCTAATACTACCAAGGATTTTTTTAAATTAAAGGCAAAACAAATCAAAAGGCCTATGTATTGGGGAACAATTGTTGCCCTGTATAATGGTTTATGCTGTACCCAATAGTATGCAGTGGAGCACATGAATTTTCAACAGGCCACACTGGACACTGCTGTTTCGATTCAAGAGATTGAAGAGTTTTTGTGTGTTCCAAAAATGCAATGCAAAATGACAGTTCCACAAGGCTGTGCAATAACAATGACACATGCTAAAGTGCAGTGGGTGTGCGCATACACCTACATGCACTGATCCAGTGTGCTGTAGCTGACAGATGAGGTGCTATGATTTGGAATTTGACCTGCGCTCAGAGTTCACAGTCCTGACAGCATGGGAGAAGAAGCTTTTCCCAAGTCTCTCTGTACTTGCCCTAATGTTGTGCAGGCGCTGGCCAGACTGAAGCCACTTTAGCAGTGTGTTGCTGTGGTGGTAGGAACCCTCCATAATCCTATTTGCCCTGACCACGCTCCTCCTTGTCCAGACGTCCTGTAGGGTGGGAAGTGCTGTGCCCTGTGGTTGCAGGCAGTGCTTTCCCGTAGCACTGGGTGATGCGTCCAGTCAGGGCCCTGTCCAGCACTACAGTAAAATTTCCTCAGGACCTTCAAGGAGACTTTGAATGTCTAAGGTGATAAAGAACCTGCCTCGCCTTCTTCCCCGGACTTTTGATTTGTTTGGTCCAAGACTGATGCTCAGAGATGTGCACTCCTAGGTACTTAAATGGATCACTTGTGGAAAGGGTGTGCAGCTTTATCCTCATCCATCCATCCATTATCTATACACCGCTTAATCCTCACTAGGGTCGCGGGGAGGCTGGAGCCTATCCCAGCCGACTCAGGGCGAAGGCAGGGGACACCCTGGACAGGTCGCCAGTCTATTGCAGGGCTACACTTAGAGACAGACAACCAAGCACACTCACATTCACACCTACGGACAATTTAGAATCACCAACTAACGGAACACCCAATTGCTGATTTTAAGGTTTTCCTGAGGACTGTACTACGAAGCAAGTCTAACAAAGACAGGCTTTCTTTGTGTAAGTCAGCTCAACAAAAACTAAAGCCTCAGTCAGAGATAATAGATATCATGAAGGTGGTTCAACTTTCTTTGTTTACTCAGACATTCTGCTTCAGACTCTGTTTCCATAAAAGGAGGCGTTTAACCTGTTTAACCCAGAAAACTATTAAACGTGTTAATATAAAATATTTTGCTGATGCAGCCGATATTTCAGCTGCATGTTAAAGTTACATTTAATAGATTTAAACCTGATCCTGTACTGAAGTACATTTAGGTCTGACACTGTCCCATAATGCAGGATATCACTTTAATTTTTGGCCAAATCAAAGTGAAATTAATGTTATTGATTGAATATTCTCTGTAATAAATACCAGAAGAATAATCCATTTTCTGTGTTCTATCAGCTGCAGTACCAGCAGAGAAAACAGACTTGACAGCAAATCAGAGCCAAACAAAAAAACATATTTATGTGATTTCTGCATCACCAACTAAATACATGTCTGGTTCCCATGGCAACACGATATATATAGTGTGTAAGACTGTAACTACACGGCTTTATTCAGTGGTATTAGTCACACACAACTCAGCATGTTGGCAGATAAAACACATTCCCTCAGCTGAGAATCTGTATCACTCATAAAGAATCATCAGGAAATGATTTGTTTAAAGGGAGACGGTCTTTCCAGCCGATTAAAATCTCAAACTCTGAACATAACCTGCTCCCATCCAGGTTAGCTCCACAGCATCAGTTACCATGGAGAGCTAGTAGGTTAAAAGAGAACCACCTTCGTGACACTGAAAACTCTGGCTTTAAGCTCAACATACCTGTTAACCCACTAGTCCTGCTTTGTAGTACAACCCTCTGATGTAAGAAGATCTAAGGAGGACAAACAATGCCAAATTTTTTAAAACAACTGCTGTTTACAGTGAATGATGGAAAAATGTTGAAGGAGAACCCCAGTCAGACCATAGACTATATAAAAGATGGACGTAGCAACCGGCCCTGAAAAATGAAGCCAACCCGGAAGTGTCAAAAACCTGCAATATCACTACGTCCGCTAGTCCTGGCTCCAAAAAGCCCTGGCTCCCATAGACTTGAAATGGAAAAGAAGTGATCACAGATCACGAAATACCACATTCCTACAGCTCAGGATTTTTTTCTTATTAGTTTTCATGGTCAAGTCCAGAGATCAGGTGGCCAATCTGAAAATAAATCAATACTGAATTTTTAAAAAATCGTCAACATTTTGCGGGGCAAGGGGCGTGGCTGGCTTGGTTGACAGTCGCCAGCAACGATGCAGATGAAGTGAGCAGAAGGCGGTAAATGTGGGCGGGCAGAGAGGGCCTGCCCTCAATCCATCTGACCAATCACTGCTCCTATGGCTCCGCCCCCTCAGATGATTTTTTGTCACTGGCTCCAAAAATCCAAGATGTCAACCAGGAAGTAGCAAAACCCTGGCTTCATTTTCTCAGTGCAGAAACCAACGGGTGACGTCACGGTAGCTACGTCCATCTTTTATACAGTCTATGAGTCAGACACTAATGAGGGAGCTAGAGAATGTGGAGGTAATCCTATTTCTTCATTGTTCCATTAACTTTGTCTAAAGCTCCAGCTTCACTGGCAGCTGAACAGCCTAACAGCATAAAACTACCACCACTATGTTTGACGGTGTGTTCATGGGGTGAAAGGCCTCACCTTCTCTCTTCCAAACATATTTCTGGTCATTGTGGCTCAATAGCTCAATTTTTTTTGCTTCATCTCACTACAGAACTTTCCTAAAAAGAACTTTTTTTTTTGTCCGTGTGATCAGCAGGAAGCTTCAGTTGAGCCTTAAGGTGCTGCTTCCTTCTCGCATGGCAGCCTCTTGGCTTGTGGCAGTGACACAATTGTGCCATGCATATTATACTTACAATTGTTTGCTCAGATGATTTGGGGATTTGTAACTGCTTTGAAATGACTCAAAGTGAAATTCCTGAGTTGTGGTGTATCTTTGTTTGTTGAGTGTATCAAATGGGCCTATTTAAACTGGCTCAGAGATGTCAGCCACTGTAGTCAATCATGATAACACACGAGAAGTTAAAAGGCCATGCCACTAAGAGAATTTGATTAATGCAGCTTTCTACGTCACCAAAACAGATAACTTAAGATACTGAACGTATATTTTTGACCCAGCAGACTTTGTCATAGTTCTATAAGATCTAAAATAAATCCATTAAAAACAAAACAAAATGTGTTATTGTTTTTTTTTGTCACAAATGTATGTACATACGTACGTACGTTTTAATGATTTCATTGTAGAACATGAAGAGTAACAGGAGTCATTTGAAAGTCAAGAGTGCCATAACATGTAAACTTTTGTTTGCGACTGTATCTGTACACAGATGTTTACCAAAGCACCTCTTTATTTCTGTTTTTGCGTGGTCTCATCACTGACATAATTTGTTCACAGATTTTATTTACAGACCCTAATTTAACTTCTTATTTCTTGACACAGAAATCTTTCTTCTGCACAAACTTCAAATTCTGAAATTTGTGAAAATTATTTTTCCAGCTCAAAATGCTGTTGACCATAATTTAAGTGAATAGCATGAGCCTGACAGAGTGGATACTAAGTAATATGGATGTCTATAGGGCAAGTCATGTCTTTCAGATAGACTTACTGTCATGTCTCGTACCAGGTGTTAGGTTTTATTTAGTTTTTTGTCTTGTATTTGTGTTGTCTCGTGGCCTTTATTTTGAAACCTCTTTGCCCTCGTGTTTCAGGAAGCTTGCCCTCTCCCCGGTGTTTCCTGTGTTTGATTGTCTACCCAGCCCTGATTGTCTCCACCTGTTCCTCATTACCTTGTGTGTGTATATATAGTCTGAGTCTCCCTTTGTCCTGTGCCAGTTCATCTTGTCATTGAGTCAAGCTTCATGTTCTAGCCCTCTTCATGTCCAGGATTTCCCTGTTCATGTCCCTTGTGGAAACTACCTTCAGGTTTTGTATTTTGTTTGCTACTTTGCATTCAGCCTCTTTCCTAGTCAAGTGTTTGAGTTGGTACTTTGGTTAGAAAGATTTTTAAGTTTTTCCTCATTGAGTGATTTTTAGTTTGTATTTCCTCATCGAGTGATTTTTTGGTTCTTTATTCTCCTCGTTAGAGTGATGTTTTGGTTTTTTATTGTTGAATGATATTTCTGTTGATACTTTTGTAAATAAATCAGTTTGAGAACGTTTGAGTTTTTAGAGTCGTGCATTTGGGTTCGCTTTTTTGTTGGTCTTGTCACTTACTGGGTATCCTAATCTGGTAATGGTTGAGAACAGTAAGAACCTCCACAGCCTCTGTCTTACTGTCAAACTCCAACAAGCCAGAGATAGTCTTAGAAGACGCTGAGAGAAAAATAGAGAATATGATATTAAAAGACAGATGATGATCAAAGTGATAATTATTTCAGACAGAAGTAAAAGAATTCAACGTTTTAATAAAAACAGTAAGGACCAAATAAGTTCTACTTACGTTTGGCATCAAACATCTTGAATTTGACAAAGCCAGGCACATCATGCTCCGTACAAAGCTGTGAGAACACAAATAGTCATTGATGTATTAGTTGTTCTGCTTTAGGCAAGACTTGGGTGCAAAACTAGTCAGCATATGATCTCATTTGGATGTTGGTTTCAGATTGGACAAGTCTCCATCTGTCCTTAACAAGCAAACAGACATCAAAAGCATTTCGTTGCTGCTCTTTCCTGTCACATTTTATTTCTGATACCAGTAAATAATTTCTCTAGCTGATTTTAGTATGTAACCTATAGGCTCATTTGTTCTGATGATAAACCTGCAAGAACAAATATTTCCTAAAGTGTTTTCAATTGTGTCTGATAATGTATGAAAATCTGTTGAACAACAAACTCTGTATTTTTGCCTGAATGTGCCAACACCTACCAGTAATACTGGCTCTCTAGACAACATTAGGTAAGTACTGTATATCATGTATGTACAGTCTAATTGTGCTGACAGCATAAATACATTTCTAGCCTTTTCAGTGTACGATGAAACATCCTGTATCACAACAAGAAGGTTCTTAGTTTGACGAAAATGTAACCAAACTTCACAATATATATGCATTTCTGCTTTCTAGGTGTATTTGTGCTAATTATCCGGCTCCAGTAGGAATCCTTCTCCACAAGGACACCATCCAGGAGGTGGAATGCACCTCTGAGGAAAGGACTGCTTTCTTCTTTTCTTACTCCATTTCCTACAGCTGTCCAACTCCAGAGAAGCAAATGGCCACAGACTTACATATTTCCAGCTGCATGTTTCACTTTTGGTTTGATACACTGGGGAAGCATTCTCTTTCCTGTTGGTCGCCTTACATACACACCTCTGTTGCTGAAACTATTCTCCATCTAGGATTCATCAATAAACAATACCTTGCTGCAGTCTCTCTCCACAGAGCTGCTCACCTGCCTCTAATCAAACACTCCTCACTATAAATCCTTGGTTCAGACCTCGCTTTCTGCCAGATTGTTGGCTTTGACACGTGCCCTGACTGGTTCCGTGCCTTGTCCTCCACTTATAACCTTGGGTTGTTTGTTGCTGTTTCTGTTACTTTCCTCATTCAGACCAAGTCCCCTGAATCACCTGCCTTCTTTACTTCATTTGCTTCCCACTGGAGTTCTCTCTCTATTCACATTGACCTCTGTCCCAGAAGATTCCTGTTTGTCCTTTTCCCAGCTAAGTCTGTCTTGTGGTTTGTCAGTTTCATTTCAGCTCAGTCAATCCTGGTAATTGCCTTTAACATTGTTCCTAGTAGCTCTCCGTGGCTAGTTATACCTGGTCTTGGTTAGTTTTTTTGTCCTATCTCCTAGTTTCATCCATAATTAGTGTTTTCTCCAATAAAGCTATTGCTTTGTGTGTTTGTGATTAGTAACTCATGTTTAGTCTTCCTTGCCCATTTCCTTGGGTTTGTATTTTGAAGTTTTAGAATTAGCCTAGCTTTGTATTTAGTTAGCTTTCTCCATTATCCCTCCCCAGGTCACATCCATGGTTTGTTTGGTTTCTGTTTTAGTATGTTGTATTCACTGTGGGTTTTACTAATGGTAAACAAACACTTTCTGGACCAAGTCTCTGATCCCCTCATTCTCTTTAGTGTCTGACTTGGGTTCTCCCATCATTCGCTGCAAAATGCAGTTCTGTTTTCAAAAATCCGGCATTGTTTGCCCTCCTTAGGTCTTCTGAGATCAGAGGGTCATACGACAAAGCGAGATTTGTGGGTTAGCGAGGTATGTTGTGCTTAAAGCCATAGTTGTCAGTGTCACGAAGACGGTTCTCTTTGAACCTAATAGGTAACTGATGCTGTGGAGCTAACCTGGACGGGAGCGAGTTATGTTTTGGATTTAAATCTGCTGGACGGAGCACCTCCTGTTCGCCAGATTGTTTCAATTCTTTATGAGTGATGAATATTCTCAGCTGAGAATGTTACATACGCAAAACTGAGTGAGTTGCTGATTTCACTAAATGAAGCCATGCAGTTACAGTATCGCACAATGTACACATCGCATGCAAGTCACTGGTGATGTAGAAATCATGGTTTTATATTTGGTCCGTTTACTCTGCTGGTACTGCAGCTGATAGAACACAGATTAGAAAACTGATAGTTCTATGTATTTATTAAAGAATATATTTAATAACATTCCTTTCACTTTGAATCGAGCAAAAATTAAAGTGATTTCCTGCATTATGGGACAGTGTCAGACCTGAATGCACTAAAATACAATACTGTGTTTAAATATTTCAAGGTTTAACAGGTTTAACGTGCAACTGTCAGTTGGAAATAAGCAGATGCATTGATCAGTAAAATATATTATGCATGTTAAACAGTTTTCTACCAGCATTCCTGTCTAGCATCATTTGCAGTAGCGGCGCTTTTTACTGTTACAAGTTTATATATTTCCTATTGTTTTCCATTAAAACACCGTGTTGACTGAAGCAGCTGCACACGATCGTTTCATTTTGGTACAGAAGAATCAAATGACACATTAAACGCCTCCTTTTATGTGAAAGAGTCTGCAACCGAAAACTTGAGTTAAAGAAAGTTGAAAACATCCTTCGTGGTATCTGTTATCTCTGACTGACTGACGTTTTAGTTTTGTTGAGCCGACTTACACAAAGTCTGACTATGTCAAACTTGCTTTGTAGAACAGCCCTCAGTACCCGTTCTGAGTTGAGCATTCTTAAGTAAATTCTTTCTGTGATTAAGTTGTTTTTTTAATCTCAGTAAACAAAGCTTGATGTATTAGATTTTCTGATGGTGTGCCCACTTTTGGTCTGCCTGATCATGCTTTAAGTACAAGTAACTCAGTTGTTTTATAGTACCATACACTGCTCCTTAGGAGACCTTCAGCAATGAGTTTACACTGAGAAAGCCACTTGTTTCTCAGAATTACAATATCACCGCTCACACTTCCACTTGGTTCTGATGCCATGTTTCCCCATATCACAATCCGACTTAGCAAGCAGTGTTCTGCTGAAACAGCCATATTTATAACAAGTAAACAATGGCTGATTTAGTTTCACAAGCCTCAACTGAGTCGATCACATCAAGTATAATCTGAACGTTGCTTCAATGGAAGGATACAACTCAAGACAATCTGACCTTTTGTACAAAGGAGTGCACATAGTCACTGCCGCTAGTCTGCCTCAGGTTTATTCTTTTTACATCTCAGAACTTCTTGTGTTTTTATATATTTATAATTCCTCAAACTTGCACCTTAAATGCTCCTGGTTTAGAAGTAAATGACAATTTTTTGATGTGGTCTCAGACTTGTGGAGCCTACTGTCTGTGGTTAATGTTTTGGATATTTGTGACATTCATTGACATACATATTGTTTATGCAGTTTAAATATTCCTATTTCAGATCTTTGAATATTATAAAAATGCTTGGTTTGTTTTGGGAATTCTTTAATACATGCAGTTCTAATACAGTGAAATTAATGACTCCAAGCTTTGATGGGGAAAAAATCCACAAGGTAAATAAGAGTAAGGTAAATAAAGACTGATTTTCTGGGGGTCATGGGGACAGAGACAGGCATTTATGAAGGAGGTACTGTCGCTGAATATTAAAGTAAAACTTCACTGAGAAAAGGATGCCACTTATTA
Source organism: Stegastes partitus (assembly GCF_000690725.1). Taxonomy (NCBI): domain Eukaryota; kingdom Metazoa; phylum Chordata; class Actinopteri; family Pomacentridae; genus Stegastes; species Stegastes partitus. Next base: position 130,307 of record NW_007578760.1, read on the forward strand.
GAGAGAAGTACCATACCCTCAGTAAATGGTCCTGCGATATGCATGGAGGAACATTGTAGTAGTGTAGCACTGCAGATGGAGGCTGGATGATGTTTTTGGAGGCCTGACCAGCACTGCTGAAGCGGTTGTTCCTGGTCATGGCAAAGTCTTTATAGCTGCTGCTGCCATCCTCTAACTCAAACACCTGACTGGGGATCACAGCATGCTGCTTGGACACACTGCACACAACCAAAAAAAGTAGAATAGAAGAAGAGCAGAGGAATCAAATATAAAGCACCCAAACCAAAGACTGTAGAGCCCCTCTTAGAAATGCATGTGTAACCTCAGAACTTATAATTCATAATAAATCAAACACTATTGGTGTACAAACATGTGCAGTAGGCACTAGCTTTTCTGTTCTCCTGCTAACATAAAACATCTGAAGATGTCACTGTGGGACTCTGGGAATGCTTTTTTTCACATTTTAATGGCAGAATAATGAAGATATTGATAAACGCATAAAACCACTGGTCCTCTTGGCAACAATACATTTGACTTACATAAAGAGACTTTACAGCCATGAACAAAGTTTGAATGCTATTGTAAAGACCGTGTTTATTGTGGCAGTCCAATGACTCCTACAATTTTGAATTTTCTATGATGAAATCACAGAAAATGTAAATGAAAAATTCTGAATGGCAGGAAACCCATGTGCCCTAAAAAATAATCATGCATTTTGGTTCTTTCACAAATTTATCAAAGGTCTTCTGAAATATGACACCATCTGCTAGGTCATATATATATATATACAGCAAATGGGATTAAGAGTTTTGGTAATGTAGAAAGGTGTGTTAAACAAATGTGATTAGTGGAAAAAAGCAAAAAATCAGGTCTGCAATGAAAGAGAAGCTGCTGGAACACAGCTGTCAGTGTCCACGGTCAGGTATGTTTTGCATCACCACGGACTGAGAGGCTGCTGTGCAAGAAGGAAGCCCTTTCTTCAAAAATGGCACTTTTAGGCACAGCTGAAGCTTGCTGCTGATCACATGGACAAAGAAAAGGTCATCTGAAGTAAAGTTCTGTGATCAGATGAAACAAAAACAGCCATTTGGCCACAATGACCAGAAATATGTTTGAAGGGGAGAAGGTGAGGCCTTTAACACCAAGAACACTGAACCTGCCACTGAGTATGGTGGTGGTAGTATGCTGTTGGGCTGTTTTGCTCTCAGTGGAACTGACACTTCACACAAAGTAAATGGAATAATGAAGTAGGAGGATTACCTCCACATTCTGGAAAACCTAAAATAATCAACCAGAAGGTTGATCTTGGACACAGTTGGATGTTCCACCAAGACGATGACGCCAAGCACACTTTAAAAGGGGGAAAACGGGCTAAATCAGGCTAGAATTAAGCTTTTAGACTGATCTAACCTTAACTTTTAACCCCATCAAGAACCTGTGGACTGATGAAGAAATAAGTCTTTGTCACAAGCCAACAAATTTAATTGAAGGGGTAAAAGGTACAACCAGAAGCGAAAGGACGGCAACCAAAAGCACCTACTTCAGTGGAAAATGGCCAATGAACATTTAACCAAATATTAGCATTGCTGTATGTATATTTTTGACCAAACAGATTTTGCTATATGTCCAGAAGACTTACAATAAATCTATGAAAGAGTCAAAATGCATGATTGTTTTTTGTGACAATGATGCATTGGTTCCAATGATTCCAGCATCGAAAAATTCTGAGTTGTAGGAGTCAATACAAACTCAAGCCTGCAATGGTATACATTGTTTTTACAAATATATGTACATTTTTATTCACCACTGCATAACAGCATACATTATAAAAGAGGAACTCTGTGTGTATTTTGATCTACTGCTTACCAGACATTAAGTCTTTTGCCAAACACCTTGATGCTGTTGAGGTGTGTGATGGCTCTATCCACAGCATACTCATCCCCCATCTCAACCAATGCTGTACCAGGAACACTTTTCATAAACTTCACCTACAACGACACATAGCCACAGTTAACAGCTGATTTACTGTAATTATATCTTTTCAGTGATCATTAGGGCGCCCTTTTCTAACCCTGACTTCCATAAGTGATACAGACAAAATCCACAGTCCCTGTTCTGTGTAAAAATACATACAAAAGTTAGTCTAAAGTTAATACAATAAGGATATTTAAGATTGGTATTGAGGTGGTAATGTGCACATTATACAGAAATAAAGTTTAGTTATTCTATTCTATCCAGTGGGATTTTGTTTATGTAGTACCAGTTCAATTAATTTCAAGGTACTTCAAATAGTAAAGGAAACCTGTCGCAAACTTTCTACAGAGAAACCAAACAAATCCAAAGTTTTGTAGGATTCCCATTGAACAAGCACTTGGGAATAGTGGGGGAAAAGCTCCCATTCAACAGAAAATAAACAAAAAACCAGCCAGGCTCAGAGAGGATGGTCTCTGCCAAAGTATGTTAGGGTAAGAGTAAGGAGGAGAGATTATAAATGTAATCAGAGATGCATTTAGATTGTACGAAATGACAGTGTTGGCAATGGCACAAGTTCTAATTTGACAGCTTGCAGTACTTCTGCCAGTGGTATGGAAAAGTCTAATCATATGGATTACTTTAATGATAATATCGGGACATCTAGGCCATTAAAAGTACAATCAGAAAGGTGGGAGTTATTTTTGTGCAATTTCTACAATACACTAGGACATTCATGCAATCAAAAAATCTATAAAATTGTAAAAGACATGAAACAGCAAAAGCTAAAGATCCAATTTAAGATTATACACACACCTACCTTCTCAATGTTGCCATAGAGGCAGAAGAGGTTGAAGATGCGGGTGCAGTTCATCTTGGATGGATGGAGACCACTTACCATGGCAACAGAGCTAGGGGCATGGCCAGAGTATGAGGAGGATGACTGGGGCAAAGGATAGGATACCATGTCTGGAACATCCACTGACGTGAGCTTGTACCTGCTGTTGCTGGGCAGAGGCAGCAGGGGGCAGGGTGGACCTGAGGGGGCACACATAGTCTGAGTCTAAGCTCACAATCAGTCTCATGAGAACAATCTGCAAGTCATTGGAATAGCAGCATTATTTTGAAATGAAATGAAAAATAAAAAATGAAAAATACTTTATTTATCCCAGAAGGGAAATTCAATATTGTAAAAGCTTACTTTAAAAAAAAAATTAATATAACATATTTTTTATACAAATATATATAAATACAAATTTTCTGGGTGACTACAAATAAAATAGGAAATCCTCCTAAGGAACCTCCTTCAAGACCTAAATTAACCTGTGTTGTATAAACACTGTAACCGTGTCTTGATAACTGTCTTGTTGCCTTCATTGCCCATCATTCACCATTCTCTTCTGCACACACCAAGAAATAGGACCTTATGGTTGTAATTTCCATTTTTAAAGGTTACACAGTTTATCATCCACTGTGCTAGCCACAATCTAGTGTTAGAATCATGTACATGTCATGCTGAAAGCATAAACACATTTCTCGCTGACTTCAACGCAATCATTTAACAAAAGTGTTGTTTCATAACACTGGACATGTTTGATACGACGTTTATCCGCACTGTGATTCATTGCTGGTCTGTAGCAAAGAATACAGACAAAAAGAGGGAATTTTGTACAGAAAAGATGTCAGCTTGGTGTTGCTAATTTAGGTCCTGCTGAACTCCAGAGTGCATTTTAAACAGAAAACAAACTGGATTTTGTCACATTTCTTAGAACAAAGTCACACTATAGGACTATTATATACTGACAGTTTAAATGCATCATTTCCCTTGTTTGTTTGCTGATGTGCTGGTTGAAATGCCCCTACCACACGTGGTACATTTGTGCAAACGTGTGCATTTGTCTGCCTCTTTATCATAATGACATAAACAGATGATGTGCATGATTCTATGAACATATAACCTGCACAAGCGTGTGTACAAAATATGTCCCTCCACAGTGTTCACACCAGTCGTTCTATAATTCAGGTACACTTTACAACAAAAACATACCAAAACAATCCTCTTTCTTAATAGAACAATGAGTGGTTCAAGTTAAGTGTGTTCAAGCTGCATCGTGGCTCAGTGGTTAGCACCGTCGCCTCACAGCTAGAAGATCCCCGGTTCGTCCCGGTTAGGACGCCCGCGATCTTTCTGCGCGGAGTTTGCATTTTCTTTCCGTGCAGCATGGGTTCTCTCCGGGTTATCTGGCTTCCTTACACACTCCATGCTGAGGTTAATTGGTGATTCTAAACTGTCCGTAGGTGTGAATGTGACTGTGCTTGGCTGGCTCTCTGTGTAGCCCTGTGGCGACCTGTCCAGGGTGTCCCCTGCCTTCACCCTAAGTCAGCTGGGATAGAATCCAGCCCCCTGCGACCCTAGTGAGGATTAAGCAGTGTATAGATAATGGATAGATGATTGGAAGTTAGTATATTCCTTCAGTGCAATATATCTGCCAATTGCAGACCTTAAGAATGAACTTTTTTAATATATGAATTGGAAGCTATGTTTCCCAATTTGAGTTTTCAATCTATGTTACAAACACACTCAAGCCATTACAGATTTTGATTTATTCCTGCACTTACAGTCACATACATGTTTAAGTGCTCTTGAGTCTACTCTCCTTCATGTATAGTGCCGTTAAAAAGAATTTGACCCCCTCCTGTTCAAACATTGACCGTTTTCAGCACACTACGCTAAAATGAAAATAAAATCCAGATGAGATTGGTGGTGGCTGAAATACATCAGTATGGGAAGGGATACAAAGCTATTACTGAGGCTCTGCAACTCTACAGATCCACAGGAAAAAAATCTCAGCTTTAATTATAATAATAATAATTTAACACTCTGAATGTGAACACTGAATCATTCTTAGTCGTAAATAGCTTTACTTTTCATAGAACAAGCATATTTTGTTGGTAATCTGTACAGTACTTTCACTACAGACAAAATGACATATCCATAAGGCCATAAGTTTTATGTCTCGTTCCATCTAGATCCCTCAGGAGAACATCCGCCGCCTCATCAGGAGCATGCCCAGATGTTGTAGGGAGGTCATACAGGCACGTGGAGGCCAAACACTACTGAGCCTCATGCTGACTTGTCTTGAGGAATTTCCACTGAAGTTGAATCAGCCTGTAATATGATTTTCCACTTTTATTTTGAGTATGATTCCAAATCTAGACCTCCATGGGATAATAATTTTGATTTAAATTGATCATTTTTATGTTATTTTGTTCTCAATGCATTCTACTATGTAATGAATAAAGTTTTTCAACTGGAATATTTCATTCATTGAGATCTAGGGTGTGTTATTTTAGTGTTCCCTTTATTTTTTTGAGCAGTGTACATTACTCGACTGTTGTGTTCTCTAGTGTGTACATGTTGTGGTCCCCCCACCCCATTTTGTCCGTATGTATGTTTACGTGTGTGGTGTGAAACAAAATTAAAACAGAGTAATTGTTCAGTATCAGTTTCCAAATGCAGGTGAAGGTATGCCTACTATCACACCTGCAACTGACAATCTACACTCACGCTGGGTGAACTTGGGTGTGTGTGTGCGCAGGAGAGTGTCAGGTTTCTCCTTTAAGTATGGGACTGTAGATGAAGTAGCGGCATTGTGTAAAGCACGAGATTCAGTTACACATTTATTTCTAATGTGTCTTAGACTTACCATAGCCATTATCACTGTAGGATGATGGGTGTTCTCCTAAAATGGCCTGTCTCTGTCTTCCCTTTCCACGGTCTGAAACACAGATACAAACACACACACACATTACAAATTGAGTGCAGGGCACATGGTAATTTTCCTAAAGTCAATGCATAGAAAACTTTGCATTCACTACTGATGATGACTTCAAAGTATAGTTGGAAAAGGTATTTACTTCATGACACTACCTCATCCAGACAAATGAACTTTGGGAGGGTGGTTACAACATAGAGCTTGGGTAAGATTTTTACTGTTTACTTTTGTTTTCCATACAGATAAGTTTGATTAACCTGAAGGTTTCTTCATAACCTGTCTGACCTTCTGATTCCTTGGATATATCTTTAGCAAGGTTGATGTGCTCCCAGATCTCAGCAATTAACTTGGTGAATAAAATAACAATGTTGTTGATAGAAATTATACACAAAACTACAGGAATAAGAGCCAAGTTGTTAAAAACTATTATTAAATTACAGTCGCAAAATGCCACAAGATCATGTTTCATGTTTTCTTAAAACTGCAATGTTGTAGTCTAATGTGAAGGGCACCGTTGGTCATTTGTGAGGCTCTAAATTATTGGAACAGGTATACCAATGGACTTGCTAACTGTAATCAGAGTATTGTGAAAACTTTCAAGTGTTTGAATGCATCCATAGTCAAAAGTGCACTGTTAGTCAGGAGGGATCTAACAGCATGTGCTTTTTTCCTGAGCAAAATGCAGAAGTAGAGAACCTTGAAGGAAAAGTAAATCTTATTTATCTCTTTTATTTGTCAATCATTTCTATCCATTTAGCAATCCCTTTTTATATGCAGTCTTGTCAACAGTAGAAGCAATGTAATCCATACAATACTATGCCCTTCTCCCCCACTATATACTGTAGCTCCTTCTGGGGGATCTCATCATGTGTGAGGCTTCCAGGAAACATCCTAATCATAAGCCCTAAACACTTCAAGTAGATCCTTTTAAAGCCAACGAGAAAGTTGAAGCTCCTCCTGATGTCAGAGCTCATCATCTTATCTGTAATGCTGAACCCAGCCCACCCACCTCACAAAGGAAACTGAATTCCTCCACTTGTATCCACTGTGCCATTCATTTGTTCACCACCCAAAACACACAGTCATACAGCCTTTTCCATCAGGTTCAGTTCTCTTTTCACTACAACAACGTGATACAACACTCACACTGGCAGCTCGACCCCTGGCCCGTCCACATGCTGAAGTGGAAAGACAATAATCTCCAAGGTACCATCAATGGAAAGCAAGCACCTTGCATGGCAGCACTGCTGCCATTGGTGTGTATGTGTAACCGCATTGTAGAACTTAGCTAAGGTAAGGCACTATATAAATGCAGACCATTGTACCATTTACTAATGCACTTCTTAAACTTATGTTCCATCTTACCATCCCTTGTGAGCAGGCCTCCTGGCATGGTTTGTTTAACATAGAGCAGTCCCCTATATAATCTAAAGTATAACCACTATGGTGAAGTTGGAGGTGTTTCGGCCTCACACTTAGCAGCAAATTGTTTTCAATTCAGGTAAATTCAGTACTATTTGTATCGCACCAATTCACAATATATGTCATCTCAAGGTATTTCACATAGTAATTTGAAAACTTTAAAGTTGTCCAGAGAAATCTAACAAATCCAAAGTGTTTAAGCAAGCACTGAGCAACAGCATGTGGAGTATGTGTGAACTTCGGTATGTGGAGGTCACACATCAGTGAAACTGAAAGAAACACATCACTGGCAAAAAGTACAAATACAGTTCCAAGTCCACTTCACTGGACATTCTCTTCCTCTTGCTGTGCCTCGCGATTCTCTACATGAAACAGACCAAGGAAAAATCCTGCCAGTGCCCAGTGGCCACCACATATGTTGCTAATAGCTGAGATCTGAGACACAATAACTTGAATTTTGCACTTTGCTTGGCTTTCTTTGGAATTTTTGTTGTGTCCTGAATAGAGCTGCCAATATGGAATAACTCATTCCATGCACATAATACCACAAGATATACACACTCTCCTCTGTGCTGTAATCCAGAGATTAGAATTATGTAAACAAATGTTCAAATAAAAGTGCCCTGCTCCAAAGAAGTGTGAGGTTATGACATCAGGTAAAGGAGCTGGTGATTTACAGACACTATATAGTCCTTCCACTTTTTAGGGCTAAAGTGTGAGCTGTTTTAAAATACATTCATTTCTTTAACTTACAATCATGAATAATGATTCTACACCCAAAAATATAAACCTGCGAGACATGTCACATAAAAATGGAGGTGAGTAAATAATAATAAACAGCTTTAAGGTGGTTTTATTCAGAAATAGGTAGTATAGTAATACAAAGATTTTCAGGTGAACAGAGATTTGAAAGACACAGTACCTGTGAGGCATCAAGCTTTCTTTTTTCTCCCTCAGCACGAAAGAACATCAACCTGCATTTCATTGTCATCATAATGATAAACACATCACCATCATTGCTGTGGCTGTCAAACACATTTAATCACTGTCACTGTCCAGCAAAGCATTACATACTGCAGAGTATTCATTACATAAAGGCTATGTTACATTGGAGGTACACTGAAATGACACTGACTTTTATTTGTTTAATGAGGCCCAGAGATATTTGAAAGAAAGACAGAAAGACCACTGGAGACAAATTATATCATAATAATGTATAAAGAGACTTGCATGTTTTGGTCGAGTGAGCTTGACATAACTGACTACATTCAGTGTGCAGACGGAAACTCCAGATTTAACGGATTATTCCAAATTTCAGTACACACCTTAGTGTTTGGAGAATGTTGAGTGTAGCAGGATGGAAAAGAAATGATGATGTCCACATCCCTAAAAAAAAAAAAAAAAAAGGGAAGGGAAACCAGACAAAAGACTTTTGGAGCTGGTTCTGAACAACATTACTGATTTGAAAATATAGACCATGAGACTGCTCCTCCCTGATTAAGAGGAATCAAGTTCTTGAGTGACAGATTTTTAGGAATATTAAATGTGCAAATAAGAACTTGTATTTGCGTTAGATCAGCTTGCCAATGATCGATCTAACACAAATAACTCAATACAAGAGTGTGTTACTATTTCTACCAGAACCAGGCCCTGACATAGGCAGGATAGAAACATGCTTGGAACTGTAAGGTCTTGCAAGAGGAAGTCAGAATATAATTTAACTACCACTGCTGTTGATGGATAAAGTTCACTTAAGCCATCATTAATGACTGATTCTTAGCAACACTATCATGGCCAAGTCTCTGTGGAGTCCTTTATATTCTGATGATTATTAGCTGTAGTCAGTAGCAGCATTTCCATCCATCCATTATCTATACACTGCTTAATCCTCACGAGGGTCACGGGGGGCTGCAGCCTATCCCAGTTGACTTAAGAGTGAAGGCAGGGGACACCCTGGACAGGTCACCAGTCTATCGCAGGGACAGACAAGCAAGCACACTCACATTCACACCTACGGACAATTTAGAATCATCAGTTTACCTCAACATGTTTTTGGACTGTGTGGGAGGAAACTGGAGAACCTGGAGAGAACCCACGCTAACTGGTAAGCTGTTCGACACTGATTCCATATTTATACAATTCACTTCAATTCAATTCAATTTTATTTGTATAGCGCAGTTTACAACATGTTATCACACAGCGCTTAACAAATTAATGAGATTATTTGCGGTGTACTATGCTGTCTGAAGGGAGTTGACATCTTTGTTGAAGACTAAATCAGTTTTCAGTAACAAGTACAGTAGGTGTCTGACGACACACACAATGTCCATCTTTGCCAGAGGGTCACCCTCATCATTGCTTTGTTAAAACTCCTTTACAATGTGTGATTTTGGGCTGTCTGACATGTAAGATGTCATGAGAAAAACGTGGTTAAATCTGTGATAGTCACCACAAAAATGGTGGTCTGACACCAACAATGGCCCATGTATAGCTCTGGTGACCAAATATTTTGCCATAAATTTTCTTTTCTGTCTTGGTTGTGACCTTGTGCTGATCTGAAGCAACATGAGCCACGTTATTCCTCAAACACAAACATGTACACTAGCACAAAAAGGTGGCTAATGTATGGTTAATGTGAAGAGAAAGAGGCGGGAGAAAGGGAAGGTGAGAAGAAGGGATGCAGATTAAAGGAAAGAAAAGAAAAAAGATACATGTATTATCAAAGAGAAAGGGAAGTGAAGGAAGAAGTATGCTGGAGGATGTTGACACTCAGTAATTAATGGGCCTCAATAGAGTCTTTATTAAGGCCATGGTCACTGCCTTAAAATTTAATGTGCTGCAATTCTTGAAAGGTTACAGTTCGATAGAATTTAAAAACACACCTACTGGTTTCTGGTGCATCATAATTAGTGATTTTAAAGGACAGAGACATTCAAATGCTACTCGAGACGCAAAGAGTTCTTGAGGCCACAAACTTCACCATGAATCTGCAGGCACAGATCCACCATTTTTTGTTTGTTTTTATTTATAAAAGAGCAGCACCAGGTTTTGTTCAGGTCAAGCAAAAGAGAAGCAGAACAGTACAGATAGTGAAAACAGACTTGTGCCTCTTCCTGTAAGTTTTGGTGAATATTTATAAAGCAAGCAGAAATTATGATAGCAGCTTCTTAACTAACACATCTTCAGCTGTGTGTTATCACTGCTTTCTGTCATGGACAATGTAAGAACAGAAACACAGCGTCTGCACTGCGGCAGCCTCCAATTCAGTAATGAGTCCAGGTTTCTATTTTATTTCTATTTATCAGCTACTGTGGGAAATAGAAAGAATACTAAGCGTTGCATTAAAAAAAATGCTTGACTCACAATGTACACAAAAAAGGATCTAAATTGATGATGCAGCAGAACCAGAAATATCAACTTTTTATTTCCATACATTGGTCTTCCTTGGCAAGACCTGGTACCTACGTTACCCACAATGCAACTTGACTGTACAGTCAGAAACCAGGGTGTGTGGTATTATTAACAGAACATATCCTGGAACCTATAGCTTGCAGCAGAAAGGAGAAATGGGCTGCAGACATCTTATGAGAACTCTTATTTCTAATTCTACACCCTCTGATGTTTTTTTTTTTCATATCTGTAGTAGGTAAAATCTGATGCTTAGCTATGAATATGTAGGACTCTTGTTAAAACCTGTATGAAGCATAACTTTGGCTTTGGGTAAATATCCCTCAGTGGGTCTCATCTGAAGAAGATATATCAAATATCATTTATGTGGTTAATACTTTTCAAAAAGAGTGACTGCTGTATTGAATCCCCACTTCTGCCTTTCCTCCATTTAATCTGTCACTATGTCACTCAAGACATTTCTCATTTTGACTTGTCTCTGTGCCATTGTAATGTACCTCCATGCAAACACGAATTACTGAGGATATGCATTTATTTTGTAAATATGTATTCTATATCAGAGTTGGGACCAGTTCACTAGCGAAAAATTATTTAATTAATCATTTTTAAACAATTCTCCTATATTCATTGTAATGTATACCCCACAAAAGCCAATGTTTGATTATGTAATATTTGTCCAGAGTGGCACTAAAGAAAATGTCATGTAGTCATTGAAATGAGAAGGTTTTATAGTATTAAACCATAAACATGACCACAAATTTAACGATAATCTGCTCATTGAATACTAACAGTAACAGTGTACAATAGAAGGATATGACCTTTACATGGCACTCAGGGGAAGGTCAAGGGCTCAGTAAAAGTTAAGGTTACTTATCTCATAACCCACATTGTCTGACAGCATGAGTGAAGCATCTCATTGTGGGGAACGCTCTCTCAGCGTTACACTCTGAAGCCTCAATATCATCACTCTAGCCAGTACTGGCTGGCAGTTGTGATGCTTCTTTCAGGATGGATCCACACTTTCTCCGTGTAAAAGGGATTGACATGGCATCACCCAGCATTCAGGCTAAGCTCACCTCTTCCTTGCTTTACGGAAGGAGGGTGATCTGGGGAGACACCTCACTCATGTTCTCAGACAGCCAGGGTTATGAGTTTGCTTTCAAACATTCATTTGGGTTTCTCACTATGGGGATATACAGACTCCTGTATTGCCAGATAAGCTCATCTCAATGACTGACTGTTAACCTAGGAGGTCCCATGCAGGCCCACACTTGGGAAAGTATGAGCTAGTCATGTAAAGTGACATCAAACCTATAGAACCTTGCAAAGGTCAAAGGTAAAGTCCAGCTTGCTGCTGCACATATTGCTTCTATTGTCGCCAATTTAGGTATGGGCCAGGAGGTTGCCGTACCGCTGGCCAAACTGGCACAAGGCCCTTCAGGGGGTTTCAGTTCTTTGCTGGTGTAGGTCATCTCAATCATCTCTACAATCCAATGGGATACGCTTGTTTATTAATGGGCTTGCCCATGTGGGATTTAGCCCATGAAACAAACAGCTGATCAGACCTCCTACATGATTTTGTTTTTTTCAATATTAGCAGAGAGCATGTATGTGCTCATGCTCAGGGGAGAAAGAGGGAGGGGGATGAAATGCCACCAGCTCTAACGGAACACACACCACTGACTGATCTTTGGACATGAAGGTGTGTTGCAGCCCAAGGCACATCATACAAACCTCATGTGTCCTATCTTGAAATTCTGCAACCACAGGGACCCATTCTGGGTGGCGGTTTGCTGTCTGCCTACGGTGGCTGACGGGGGCAAATGACGTGCATATACACAAACGAGCTGCATATACATGACTGCGTTGCACAAACAGAAATGTGCTGCAAAAGGAAAATGCTGCATATCCAGTCACACAATGGAAGTGCCAGAGGCCTCTAGGGGCAGGTTTTTAAGTCTTTAATTTTTAGTCACTGTGATTATATGGGTGCTGAAGTGGTCTTTTACTATCGTCTCTCTGTGTTCTCTCTGTTATTTATGTTTATCCATGGAGACGAGAAAATACATGAGTTTTGGTGCAGCTTTTCCCTCAACTATTGGTACTTGTCTCGCTCACTGTTGTCTGCCTCTCAGGTGAAAAGCTCACTACTGCCCCCTAGAGGCCTGTGGCACTTCTGTTGTGTGACTGGATATGCACCGTTTTCTTTTTGCATTTGTTTTCATTTATGCAGCGCATGTTTCTGTTTATGCAACACATTTATGTATATGCACGTCATTTGCCTCCGTCGGCCATCGTATCTGCCATTTCAAACTTAGCCTGGTGTAGCTAGTTTGGTCAGACGATATAGCTCTGGCTATTCAGTCAGGGTCCTAGTGACCTAAGTAATATGGTGACTGGTGCTTGTGTTACTGGGTTTGGTGACCATGGGTAGCAGGGGCTGTTAGCTTGGGCAGATATTTGCTGTGCAAGGGGCATAGAGGCAAATAGCAAGCTCTCCAACCTGACAGCAGCAACTGACAAGCACAAGCTGTGATAGCATCCAGTGACAAAGGTGGTAGCTTGCTCCATTAGACTGGTAAGCTAGGCACTAGTACTGGCAGTCAGGAGAGAAAGATTTCTGAGTAAAGCGAGAAGAGTAAAGTGAATGGTGGGTGACTGTGTCAAGCCCTTTAATAGGGAAGGAGCATGGCTCGGCCTTGACGAAGCGTCACGGTAGCCAGTCAGTACAAGCTGGAGTAATGATATAAAGGCTTCTGAGGATAACGCTAAGAGAACATTCCCCATAGTGAGACACCAAAATTAATATTTGAAAGAGAACTGGAATAAATGCTGCTCTATGGATCGTGACTATCCATAGAAAATGCCATGACGATCTGGGGAATAGCTGTTACAGATATCAGGCTCTGGACCAATGTCCTGAGCATCATCACCAGCCTTGGTGGCTCTGCTACTGGTACAAAAAAACAAAACAAAACAAACTAAAACAAAGAAAAAAACCCAAACAAACAGGGTTTTTGTCATTTAATACCAGTTTGAAATAGTTTGGATAAGAAGCTTTTTCATATTTTTCATTTCTTGAATAGACTGAATTAAGAATGAACTGACCCCAACATCAATCTCATCAAACATTCAAGACTATTCAGAAAGAATTCTAACCTACACATGACATACAGTACAAAGAATGCAGCATTTGTTGTAGGTCGCTGTACACCAGACTGTTTGTAGATAACACAAACTGTTATTTCTCAAGTTGTATAACAAAACAACCATTGTTCAGCTTGATTTAAGAGTCACTGATACATTTCAATCAATATTTATAAAAAATAAAAATAAAAAAAAGACAAAAACCCCAAACAATTCACAATATATAAAAGGAACATCCATGTACGTGTCTGAATGTACAGCCACTGTCATCAGGGATTTCAGATTAGGGCTGTCACAATATACTGTTTTTTACACAATGTCAAACAGTAAATAGGTCTCATTTTTCAAATCTGCTTGAATGTGTTATGTAATCGTCAGAAAGCATTGCTGCATTCCAATCATTTTTATTCCATTAATTTAGCTGAACAGCCTCCTATTCGTTATCAAGGTGATAAAACAACAGGTCTGTTAATAATACAGGTCAGATCTTATAATGTAGTACGGTGAGACATTATTCATGTAATTTTATGAACTGGCTGACACTCTTGTTGTCTTCTATTGTTTAACCTACTGTAACATGTTTTATGTCTAAGGTGCTAGGCATGCTAGAACATAAACATGAGGCCTGCCTTAACATTAACACCACCTTATTGTTACTGAAGAACAAAGCTACATTTTTTTTTCTCTGAACTGGGCTGCTTACACACATACAAGCAAACACATTCTGTGTAAGGAGGTTGACATCTGCCTCCATACGCTGCCTCCACATTCTGTCTTCCAAGTTAATGTACTATTTCATTTAGCTTTCGTCTCTCTATTAACTGTACTTGTCTGTCTTTTTTTTGTGGATTTCTGCATCTTGTCCTGCATTTTGCACAGAATAAGATGTCATTTTGAATTTTACAATGAAATGCTCAGTTAAATGTTTAGTACAAATTTTATTGAACTATTTAATGACTTTCTAATACAAATAGGTAATATGTTATGGTGTGGAGTTAAAAATCTGCTATTGTGACAGCCCTAACTCAGAAAGTGTAACGTGACAGAGAACACAATTTTGACATTTAAACTGTACATTAATACAGCCAGAGTTTTTGACCTATCCACAATGTTGAGCTTTTACCCATTAATGTTTCTTAATCAAAATTTGCAGTAAAAACAAATTTTTTAAAAAAAGAGTCTAGATTATACAGTAATTTTAACTTTCACTTGGACTTGCATGATTGTCATTAAAGAAACACTGCAGTTAAATTTAGAGGTCATGCAAGACTACATCTGCAGACACAGGAGATAAAAACACAGCGTGGCGTAGATAGATAGGAGGAAGTGCTACTGGAGTCCTGCAGAGAGAGGTTGGGCTCAGGCTTCCTGGGCATGTTGAAGCAGCAGCTGCATGGTGGTCAGCAGGAATGAGATCCATCTCATTTTCTCCCTCTTTCTTTCTTTTTGCTGGGTTGCGAAGGTGAAGATGGAGGAATGTTGCTGTGCATGGTCAGCCTGACGTCCATCCCTTTTTCTCTGTTCTCTCTGTCTCCCTTAATGTGTCACTCCCCCCTCCTTCCCCCTACACAGTAGGTGGAGGTGCAAGCTTGTGAGAGGCCACTGACCAGCTGGTGTGAGTGCTTAGGTTGGAGATGGAGAGACGGTATGCGTACGAGTCTTGTGATGGACGTCTACGGTCCAAACTGTTAATGACTACACTCTTAATCCACAGTCAGAGATTGACCCATCAGTGAAGATCTGGACGCACTTTCACCAGTGATTGTAAATACTGAGACCATTTTTATCTATCTATATAACATCAATCAAGGAGGGCTGCATTTGAGGGAAATATGCCCCCCACAGAAATACCTGACTCAAACAGTACCACAGTGCCCAGTGCTGCAAAATGGAGGGTTATCCCACACAGTGCAGTTGTCCTAGCCTGACATTAGGGTAAGTATGAAATAAAGAAAAAGAGAGACAGTTTATGTCTTACCTCGTCTGACCAGGTATGGTTTAGTGTAGTCCCAGCTCTCATTGTCATTCTTAATCACATTCAGACGTGTTGGCTGATGACACACAAATGAAAAGAATTGTTCAGGATGCATGTTAATGTACCAGATAGACAGGAGCTGCTACACTGTATGCATGAATAATATAATCTCTACCTGTATGCATTGGAAGTACTAGTTTATGCAGATGACATAATTTCAATTTTCTTTTTCTTTCACTTTTTGTCACCACTGCAAACCTTCTGTCTGTTTGATATCCCACTCTTTCAACAAGGCTTGTTGGAAAAAAATACCATGTATTTTATTTTTAAGAACACAGAGGAGACTCTTGTAGAGCAGCTCATATCCAACCCCATAAGGGAAACTGCTGAATGCTTAAAAGTATTTGGGTAGAAAAAAGTCAAACTTTTAAGACCCATGTTGAACATTATCAAACTGAATATATAAATTGGACTTCTGTACACAAACAAATCCAAATGTTTTCCATCTGCTAGTCACACTGTTGCTAAATCCACCAATCTTTCTGCCTTTGATTTTGGTTATACTGTTCATTTACATTTTCCCCTCCACCTTCAAGCTCTGTTTTTTCCCATTAAATTTAAAATAATACACACCGATCTGGTGACAGTTGTGTTCATGCTAAAAAAGAAAAAAGTAAATTGATGTTTTATCATAAAACATGGTCATGACATCCATAAGTGAGTATCTCCTATTAATAACATCTCAGCGCAGAAATGACAACACTGTCTATAAATGAATGGCATAAAAGAAATATGAACAGTAACCTGAACGAGGTTAGAATAATATTGACACATGAATAGTGGATGCTGCATTGTCATCCATTAGAACATACCCAACTAGTGTAGACAGCAGCAGTGGCCTACGGTCCAGTCACTCTGGACTCACCTCTGTACAGCCATTCAATACAACAACATGATGAGCCTGTGTTGCTGTTTCTTGTGTAAAAAATGATGTCTCAAACAACCGTACAGATTTTTTTTTAAATTTGTTATTGCACTAATTACTTTATGTTTGACAGCACAGATAGAAAAGCATCAAATGCACTCTCCTGGTTAGGTCCTTCAGTTTGGCTCCTGAAACTATTTTGGTGAAAAAGATGCTGCTCAGAGGATGACCTTGGCTGCTTTGTCACAATCAAAGCACAACGATTTAAAAAAAAAAAAAAAGACAGCTATTTTGACTGTTTTTTTTTTACCTACAGGCAAACAGTTCTAGTGGTATCCTGTCATCTTCTTCTAGCTTCAGACAATGGACTAGTGTCCATTCTGGTTCTATTGGATCTCAGTGCGGCATTTGATACTGTTGATCATAGCATCCTATTACAGAGACTGGAACATGCGATTGGACTTAAAGGGACTGCGCTGAACTGGTTTAAATCATATTTATCAGACAAATTCCAGTTTGTTCACGTTAATGATGATTCTTCCAGCCGTATCAGAGTTGCTTATGGAGTTCCTCAGGGTTCTGTGTTAGGATCAATATTATTTACTCTGTATATGCTTCCGTTAGGCAACATTATTAGGAAGCACTGCATACATTTCCATTGTTATGCAGACGACACCCAGTTAT